>NW_020525442.1:0-7500 GCF_003368295.1 Carassius auratus | reverse complement strand
TCACTAAGTTCAATATTCGGAAAAATGTTCATTATATTATGCGAACAATGGAGAAACATTATATTAGGAAAACATTTTTAATGGCTAAATTAATTATTCAAGGGTTTGGGCTATAATATTATAATATTATATATTATAATTTACTATTATATTATATTATATTATATTATATTATATTATATTATATTATATTATATTATATTATATTATATTATATTATATTATATTATATTATATTATATTATATTATATTATATTATATTATTTCTTCCAGATCCTAGAACAGACACAACTCTCTCTCTCTCTCTCTCTCTCTCTCTCTCTCTCTGTGTGTGTGTGTGTGTGTGTGTGTGTGGCCGACGCAGCTGAAGGCTGATCCTGACATATCGATTTGTCTTGCATGTTGAGTGTGTGTGGTCTGTCTTGCATATTGAATGCATAAGTGTGGGTTTGTTTTCAATGCTGAGTGACTATTTATCCCAGCAGTGTCTACAGATATTGACCGGGGAACTTCTGACAAGCCAAACCCTCCTCTGTTCTCTTCTGACTTTTTCTCCCCTGGCCTCCAGTTTCTCTCTACATACTAAATAAGATTTTGTATTTAACAAAACATGGCTCATCTAAATGCCCTTGTAAGTCTGTGTGTGTGCACTTGTGTGTGTGGCTCTTGCTGGCCACTCTCCCTCCATATCAATGTGCCTTCTTCAGATGAAAGCAAAGTAATTAGCATGTTAACTGTATTCTAATTAAGCAAGCACGTTTCATTTATCCTACAAAGCTGTCTCTAATCATCCTTTCTTTCTCCGTTTCATTTAGAATTGGATGGGCATTGTGCAACAACATTGTGCTACGTACACATAATAGTGAGTGATTCAATATCATTTTTCAATAAAACCATAAAGTCGCCTTAATCTATCAACTGCTCCACTATCGCCTTTCATAACTTTTTATTGAGGAAATTACCATTCAAAGCTGCATGATATTGCACCTATGAAGGCAATAGTAAAGGTGCAGAATTTACCCCACCTACAAATTTCATACTGTAAGAAGCGTTTCTTCATCACTTAAATAAGATCAAATCCTTCGTAACTTCACACATTGAAAATTAACCCAGAGTTACATTACACTATATTATATAATTGTGTCCATTCTAACATAAAGCCTCTTAATGATGGCCAGATTATTAGTATCATCTCACATGTGAGATAAATTTAACCTCTGTGAGTCATCCGCAGCAGGATTTAAGGGACAGACATAATGCTTGTAAAAGAAAGGCAATAAAAATGTATTTGTTCTGAAAATGTAGGGACTGTAGGGGTCTAAAAATATGGTTTTCTAAATGTGATTGCATTTAATGATCCAGTACTGATTTTTAAAGTCAATCATTTGTGCTTTTACTTCTTTGGATATGTAATATCTACTTTACTGTATATATAGAAATTATAAGCTGTATAAGCAAATTGACATTTGCAATTAAAACACTTTAATTTAATCTAAATTAACTGAATCAGGTAAAATCCACTCAAATTAAGACTTTGATTTGAAAGGAATAGTTGAAAATGTACTTATTCTTGCTCATCAATGGATCCTTTGCAGTGAATGGGTGCCATCAGAATGAGAGTCCAAACAAGCTGATAAAAACATCAAAGAAATCCACAAGTAATTCACATGAGTCCAGTCCATCAATTAAAGTCTTTTGAAGTGAAAAGCTGTTTGTTTGTGAGAAAAAAATTCATCATTAAGATGTTTTTAACTTCAAACCATCGCTTCTGATTAAAATATGCATCTATAATCCATAATAATGTTTACTCCAGTGAAACAGTCCATCCCCTGTTGTTCTCTCACATCAAAATCCACAGACATACAGTATTTGTTTAGAATTGTTTTTATACTGTTTGCGTAAACATTGTTTGATCTGTGCATATTTCTCTCCTATTTCAGACGAGATGAGCAATATTATGTATAGAGGACTCAAATGAATTTAAAACATCTTAATGAATTTGTTACAAATATGCAGCCTTTTACTTCAAAAGATGTTAACTAATGGACACTAGCCATGCTTATGGGTTGTAACTTACAAGTCATAACTTGTGGGTTATTTTTATGTTTTTATCAACTGTTTGGCCTCTTATTCTGACAGCACCCATTCACTGCAAAAGATCTATTAGTGAGCAAGTAATGCAATGCTAAATTTACCCAAATCTGTGTCACTGAAACATTTATATATATGGATGATGATCTGAGGATGAAAAACTTTAATTGTATGAAACATTCCTAATTGAATTACTATAAATTACAGTTGATAAGTGGAATGAAGACTTGTGATTAAAAGTTGATATCAGGAGGAAAAAAAAACATCAAGGCCTACTAATAAAACAGTTCAGAAAGTTTAATTTATATTGCTCATAAAACTTTTGATTACATTTTTTTAATGCTTGAAATTAATTTTGAAGATACATATAAATTGTGCCTACAAATAACATGTTACTTCTATAGTGAACTTGAAAATATTTTCTGACAGTTATCAGCAATTCAATGTGCAAATGTATTCATTCTAACACACTTGTTATGATATATAAAGAGCTATTTAATCTCTGAGTGTTTTTTATTTTTATTATTATTATTATTGACATATGCTTTCCTACAACTCTGCTGTCATAGGAATATATAGCCCTGACAACTGATATACAAGAGATACATGTTTAGATGTCATCACGAGCAACATGTATGACTGCAGGACCTGGTACATGTTATCAGACCACTCATCAGACAGCAAAGGCATCATAGTGGGGTGACAGACTGATCTGGAGGTTAGGACAAGATGAAAGTGATGGACACTGTGGAGAAGAGACTCTACACAGCATTATACTTGCAGCATGCCAGCTCTGATCAAAGCCTGGAGCATTGCAGAAACGACTCAGCAAACACACAGGAACATGGAGGAGAGCGAGAGACAGTATAAAACACCTTCTCAAGCAGCCTGGTGTCATTTCCTTTTCACTGCAGTCCTGACACACACACACACACACATACACATACAGAGCTTTTGTATTTTTCTACTTCTTGCTCCAGGACCTGAATTAGCACTCCTGGCTCCGGATCCAGTGCTATTTGGGACTAACTGCGTTAATGGTTACAGCACTGCCATTGGCTGTTAATATGCTCTCTATTATGACATCCATCCAAAATATTTCAGTCAAAGGTCTGTGTCAAAATGTTCCCATACCACCAGTTCTATGGCACAGATTGGACCAAATTCTGTGATTAATCATTCTTCCAACCCAAATTCTGCCCTGGATTATCAGAACTCCTTGTATCCAAAAATGATTCATTATTAATACGTTAAATTATGCAAATCTAATAGAATTTCACACATTCTAGAACATTCTTCAGGAAATGTGTCCAACTGTGCCTGTAATTTCCTGCCAGGTCGGAATTTTAATCATTTTGACTGATGAAGGTTATATTTTTGGAGATTAGAGCAGGATCGTTGGTCTTTGGTAACACATTGGGTCATTTTAGCAGCTCATCAAGTTTTCAGTGAAATCCGTCCCTGTTAAATCAATCAGAACCTTACAATTTCCATTGTTCCATTAAAAAGGACTAATTAACAGGTTCTACTTCCAGCCACATAGTAATTTGAATAAGTAGCTTTGATGTGAAACACGTTACTTGTTTAGTTTCCTAATCAAAATGTTCAGTTCTTGAATATTTTGTGCCAACTTACTTACTTTCTTTGTGTTCTGACTATAAGTTCATATTTTTGTTGCATAATCTGAAACTGGGCATGGGATTTTCAGTTCCCAGCATGCTTTGCACAAGACTGCAGTCACCCTGCATCCCAATGTTCATACTATCCATCCTAGTATGTGAGATTAGAATAAGTTTGTCCCAAATTATATATATATAAAGTCCCCAGATGGTCTACAATTTCAGGAAGGTTTTTGAAGTGTGGATCCATGCACACTCTAATAGATAATATTACACAATCCATTATTTTAACCTGGTAAAAAATATTTATTTAATGTCTCTGTGTTATTTTTCATCTGCAACAACAATTTGAACTTTTATAAACATCTGTTTGGCTGTTAACTTTTAAATGCATCATTATGCAAAAATATGAGCAGATTTCTCTGCATAAAGACCCAAGGATGGCAGATTAACGTGTTTCTTCTTTTCTCTCCAATACCCTCTTAAGACCCAAGAAAAAGCTGCAGGAAAACAATATATTTTTTAAATCACAAATTCATTTTTAGTTTTCAAGATTTTTTTATACCAAACTTTCTATAAAGATGATTCTCTACTATATTATAACAGAATGACAATTTTTCTTTCTGCAAAATGTGTGAGAAATACATTATATACATTATATACAATTTATCTATAAACTAAATCAAATTTGCATATTAATGTGTTTTTGGGGCAACGTGTAATGAAAAAAGTGTAATAATTGGAGTAATAATTGACAAGATTTTTATAATAATATATAATATTTCATAGAATATTGTAATATGATTTATTTCCCTGTTCATTTGTTATATCTCCCAAAATGCATAATAAACTGAGAACATCAACTGAAATCAACGTCCTGTTTTTTAACAGAAAGTCATAATTTGATTTGAAATCCATTAACATTTTCCTGAAATGTTGATTTATGACACACAATTAAGAAATTTTATTTAAATGATCATTACAAAATGTTATCATATTTCCATAAGAGCGTCACTTAATTAATTTCAGACATTTTTGAAGACCAAGGAGAGGAAGTGGTCATGGTGAAACATCCAATCATGTGGTATCTCTGAAAAGCCCTGAATGTGCTCTGTACAGAACATCCAGATTTGAAACTGTGGCATGTACAATCTCAGAGAAATTCACAAAAATAGAATGTCCTCATTTGAGGCCGCAGGGTCTTAAGAGGTTACGGTAAGAAGTTAAATTAAATTATGTAAATGTGTAGAAAGTGAACTGTGACAAGATGATTGACAGGCCAAATGTATATTCTATATTTTAAAAAATAAAGAATGGTCCCAGGTTGTGGCTAGAAGGTATACAGCTAAAACCTGAAGCATAGAGTGTATAGTCACAGAAGGAGCGGAACTCATGACCCTCCAGGAAATCCCTTATATGGACAAATGCATCGCTATTATAGCTGTAATTGAATAAACTGAACACATAAATGTTTTGAATAATAAAACAAAGACAATAAACAATTGACTATTCAAGCAATCTCTGGTATTTTCATAATAATTAAGTATATTATTTTTAAAGTAGCTTATGGAACATATTTTCTGCCTCATTCTGTGATAAGAAGCCATATCAGATCATTTTACTGGTGTTGTGGAGTAAAAAGCTTATAATGTTCTCGTGTGCTGGACTACAGGTTTAGAAATGTAAATACAAGGGAAGTTTAGCTTTAGACATTTTAATTTAAGCATGTTTAGCTACTTTTAAGTGGAATGTGAAAACAACATGGACACTTTCTTTCATCCAAAGATTTGTTGGATTTGTATTATTAGAGCTTTCCGACTTGAGTTCATGTGCATTGTCTGAAAATTATTTATCATGTGCGATGCGGGTGATGAAGCTTCTTTACATCCATTTCAGAGAACCAGAGGACAAATATTTCAATCGATCGCTCAGGCATACTTGCTCAGGCATGGCACCGCAATGAAGGCACTATATCTGACTATTTCTGATTCGGTTCTAGTAAATACTAGTTACATAGATACCGGTGCCATGTAGGTAGCAGGTTTCGGTACCCAACCTACCCCTTACAATAATGCAAAAAATTTAATTACTGTTGTACAGTATGACCAAAATTACGCTATATTAATGTGCACATGCCCAGTAGTTTTACCTTCTAGCCGTAACCTTGCTGCCTACTGTTTTATAAATACTGTGAATTCAGAAATACTGCATTTTTCACATGCTGGTTTTCATCAAAGAATATTTTAATGTTTTTAAAAGTTGGTTCTCAAACAGTTTTGGTTCCCATTAACTTCCATTGTTAGGTTAAAAAGTATAATTGGAATGATAGGAATATTCAAAATATCTTCTTTTGTGTTCCAGATAAGAATGTTGTACAGGTTTGGAATGACACAAGAGTGAGTAAATGATGACAGAATTTTCATATTGGGGCGGGTTATTGCTTTGTTATTTTATGTGATTGAGGCAGATGAGGAAAGAATAGTCTGATTTGTGTACCTGAGTAGTACTAGTTTTATTGGGAATTACTCAGTTCAGTTCCACTATATAAATTGTTTGAGTCTACATTATTATTATAGTAATAAAACAATTTCCAACATGGAACCACCATACACAACTAAATCAACTTAAGTTTTTTTTTTTTCTTTATTATTATTTTTGGATGCAACAGATCATTATTTTTTTTTCCATAATGCATACTTAATGCATCATATTTGTATTATTATTTGTATATGTTCATATTTTTATGTATTCATTCATGAATAATTTGCCATTTTTTCCTGTTACAAATGTCACAACTAATATCAAATATCCCCTAAACAAAGGAATTTAGTTTTTCTGGCATTCTATTTTCCAGCACAGCACTGCCATTATGCCTAGAAAGCAAAACTACATTTGAAAGATGGCTTTGACCTGTTAACCTTTACTACTCATTTAGACCCTTGTTTTGTCTTCAGGGATGTGATACTGTATGCACTGAGTCCCTGGTTATAAACAAGGTGTCAATCAAACGGGTGCATGCAGAATCTAGACTGACTGAGTCGCTACATGCCTGCAGAATTACCCACGGCATTCCATCTGTCAGACGTATGCTAAAAAACAGACATGATCAATGCATTCAAAATATTAATCAAACATGCTACATGTGCTCTGTTCTCTGCTGGGCTCTGTGGATCATGGAATAAGTACACAACAAGCCTGTAGATAAATAAGATTCTGTTTCATATAGCATTTTTTGCTGTATAAATGCCACAAAAGAATTGACTCAAAAATCTGATACGGCTTTCAAGGACATCATGGCGTCCACTGTTGGTAGTGAATGCTGTTTCATCCTCGAGTAGTTGAAAAAGAATGTTCATGAAACATGAAAGAGCTCTCAGAAGCTCAGCTAATGCACAGCACTGGAAGACTGAACACAAACAGACTGCGCCACAGATTTACAGACCTGCTGTGAAATGCAGCATCTTCCAAAGAATCGACCAACATTTCTGCATAGCTGGGTTAGTAGAATTAACTCAATTTAAAACTTACACTAAAACCATAAAGCAATTTTTGTTACTTAATAGGCTACACATACACACACACACACACACACACACACACACACACATTAATAATAATAATAATTATTATTATTATTTAAACCAATTAAAATCTATTTTTTTTAAATCTAAGGTACTAAAATAAGTAAAACAGAAAAAAAAGATTGAAAACTGATTATTTAAAAAATCTGTTATTGTTATACTATTTATTTTTATATATATATACTTTTTTTTTTACTTTTTTCCCCAA
>NW_020525441.1:147500-260772 GCF_003368295.1 Carassius auratus | reverse complement strand
AGTTTGAGTTTTCTTTTTCTTTTTCTTTTTTTTATTTATTTATTTATAGTTTGAATTCATTTTTTATTTTTATTTTTACATTTAAATTTTAGTTAAAGTTTCAGTAATTTTGTTGTGTTTTTACATTTTTTTTATTATGTTCCTACAGTATATATATATATATATATGTGTGTGTGTGTGTGTGTGGTGTGTGTGTGTGTGTGTGTGTGTGTGTGCGTGTGTGACCCTGGAGCACAGAAGAGGTCATCTGTAGCACAGCTATATGTGTAGCAAATAGACAACAATTGTATGGCTCAAAATTATGGAGTCAAAATAGGGCCATATATATCTGCAAAATAAAACAATGTTTTGCAAACAAAAATATGTTTTGCAAAAAAAATATATATGTTTTGCAAAAAAATATATATGTTTTGCAAATAAAAATAGAGTATTGAGAAAAAAAATTGCTTTTTTGCAAGTAAAAAAAAATAACTGCAAAAGAAAGGTTTACCGCTGAGAGAAAATATAAAGTTTAGCAAAGTAAAACTTCAGCCGCATTAACTTTGCAACACATTTCCCTTTGCGCTGCTCCTTTAAATCCGCGTTTCAGTCATCCGTGCCTTTGCAGTGCAAGCTTTCCTTTGCGCTTCATTTTTTCTTTGCGCCTCGCTTTGTGTCCCTGATTTGACGTGGGGGAGGGGTCAAGAGGTTGAGGTGTGTACAAGGGACGAAGGCGCGTCCTTCTCGTTACGTCATCAGCGCGAGCCCCAGAGCCCTGACCGAGTGGATCGATCGAAATGGCGGAGCAGAGACATGCGGGTGATGGATCACAGGTATGTATTATTGATCGCTTTCTTCTTATTATTATTAGACTCCTATATTATTAATAACAGATACTTCAGACCGGCCAGAGGGTGGCATTTAACGGGGTTTTGCAGTAAAATTATTTGAGTAAGAAGCTATTATGTGTGGAGAGCTTTCACTGAACATCATAATCTCATTTTTTTTATGGAGATGGGCCTGTAGAGGCTTTTTGCATCTGAAATCTTTTAATGTAATCCACAAAAAAGGCAAAATATAGTATGTGTGGTGGAAATAGCATTCAGACATACGTTACTGCATCCGCCATGTTCTGTTGTCATGTGACCCCTATGTTCTTTGATCTGAGACAGAGTAACTGCAACACACATAACTAGTTTTAGGAAATGCATATGGACATCATTTTATCAATATTCCTAAAACCTTCTCATGTATTTTCATGATAGTAAAGTATATTAATAATAATGATGATGATGTTCGACTGTTGTTTTTTCAAATGCACGTTATAAGTGACTCAAACTCGAACTGCTTACATAGAGCATTATTTCCTACTGATCAGAATCGTGAAAACACTCAAATAAGAAACAATCGTGCACAAAACACACACAGATACATGCACAGAACTCAACACGCACACAACCAGCCAAACTCCCAAGGGTGTTTTAACTTTAGCTGACTCGCATATCAATTTTTAAATATTTTTTTATACATTTAATCAAATAAATTCTTATCTTTAGGTCCATGGACCTAATGATGCCACAAGTCACCAGCTGGGAAGGATGATCATGGAAAGACTGCTATCCAAACTGCAGGATGCAATGAGTCGCCTACCCCTAGATTTAGATTATTTGCAGTTTTTATGCGGTCATGAGCTTCTCTTCATTTCATCAGTCTATGATCAAATTTCAGTCCCAGAGGAACTCCTTGGCGAACTGTCAACCTTGAAAAACACAGTGGATAGGCATATTGACAATAACAATGAACCTGTTACTGCCCTTGAAGTTGAATTTGGAGTTAAGGGGCCCCCAAAGTTTATTATTTCCAGAGAACATCTTCAGTACCTAGTTAATATGCAGCTATCTGTTCCATGTATTGCCGAGCTTCTTGGTGTGTCAACAAGGACAATCAAACGTCGCCTCACTGAGTATGGCATTTCTCTAAAGGACACCTACAGTAAAATCACAGATGAAGAACTTGACAACCTAGTGAGGTCAATCAAAGCTAAAAGTCCACACCTAGGCCATAGAATGATGAAGGGACACTTACAAGCCTTGGGTCATCGTGTGCCATGGACAAGAGTTTGGGATTCCATGCATCGAGTGGACTCTGCTGGAATACTTGCAAGAATTACACAATTGAGATGTGTAGTCAGAAGGACTTATTCCGTCAAGGGCCCTCTTCATGTTGTTCACGTAGACACAAACCATAAGCTGATAAGGTATGTTATGCGTGTCAAGCCATTGATGTAATGCTACTGAAAAGTATATGTGACCCTTTCTGTGAAAATATCACATATTGTGATCACATTACATTTTGAAGTCATTATTTGTGAGTTTCTGAGTTTTCTAATTCTATTTAAATTCTTTGAAAATGTATGAAGGAATATAAGTAATGCCCAAATTTTTTTTGTTATTTGATATTTTTAATCCTTAAAAATGACTTATTATGCATGCGAGTTTCTCTCTACAGTTTACATACGCATTTCAACTGGTAATAACAGATTATCTTTTATCAGATATGGCCTTGTGATATTCGGTGCCATTGATGGGTACTCCAGAAAGGTATTTTTCTCTTTATTTAATGCATTGTTGGCCCTATAAATTTTGTACAAATCAAATTCCTGATGGAATGCGTAAGTCTAACTTTACTTTATGTCTCTCAGGTCATGTACCTTGGAGCTGCAACAGATAACAAGGCATCCACTGCCCTCGGTTTTTTCCTTCAGTCAGTGGAGAGACATGGGTTTCCCTTGAGGTAAGACAACTTACATCATGAGTGTGTATGAATGCTTTTGTTACCTCCAGTAATGATTGCTTCTTTTGTGAACGTCACCTTGGATAAAAGCATAAGCTAAATGTAAATAAATCCCTGCTTGTTTAAACATGGTTAACATAGGTTTCTTTTCTAAAATACCTGGTCATATTTAATTTTTTGCATTTAGAGTTCGAGGAGACCAAGGAGTTGAAAATGTAGAGATTGCCAGATGTATGTTTTCTGTGCGAGGTTGTGGCAGGGGAAGCTACATTTCAGGGAAAAGCGTGCATAACCAGCGGTAAGCAGCAAGATAAGTTAGTTAAAGCTTGATATTAATCTTAAAGTGTTCTGTTTCTAAGAATGATGATTTGTG
Organism: Carassius auratus; assembly: GCF_003368295.1. Taxonomy (NCBI): domain Eukaryota; kingdom Metazoa; phylum Chordata; class Actinopteri; order Cypriniformes; family Cyprinidae; genus Carassius; species Carassius auratus. Next base: position 257,627 of record NW_020525441.1, on the reverse strand, counting down.
TTCAACATTACACACTGTTTTCTCTTCCATTTTTAGCATTGAGCGCCTTTGGCGTGACATATGGATGGCAGTTACAAACATCTATTACGATGTTTTGCACAGCCTTGAAGAGGAAGGATTACTAGAGCCAACCAACAGCCTTCACCTCTTTTGTTGTCAGTTTGTGTTCCTGCCTCGTCTCCAGGCCAGCCTTGACTCCTTTACTATTGGGTGGAATAACCATCCTCTCCGCACAGAGAGTAATCGAAGCCCAGAACAGTTGTGGGAAATTGGACTCCTGCAAAACCCTGTCACTCCTCCAGTCCCATCTGAGGTATTTTAAGAATTTGTCTTTTAATGCATGTAATGTTTTCATGCAAGATATTGTCCCAATGTCCATAAACTATTACCAACTTTTAACAGATTGTACAAGACGACGACTCTGACTGGGACACAGACAGTATCTCTGACCAGCCGTGGACAGGAATTGTAGTTCCTCCAGTCGAATGCCCCTTAACTGAAGAACTTAAGGCCCAAATTCAAACTTTTTTTTAACCCAAACCTCACACTCTCAAAACTATGGAAGAGACCAGTATTTAGAAGTTTTAAATTTTGTACTGCTTCATTCTTAATTGACACTAAATCAATCATTGAAATGACTAGTGAACAAATGATCCATTTACAAGCAAATTAACATCCAATACAATAAAAAACAAACTTAAGTTGACATTGCATGCTTGTTTTATTTTCTGTATTTGCTATATTTAAGAAAAAGGCTCTTATAACAACGTGTTCTCTAAACACATGCATTAAGATATCAAATTTTACAATATGTAACACGTTGTGTTCTCTACAGATACACAGTAAATTTCAAAACCATAAAGAACATTTGCCAATGTATAAAAGTTTTTTTTTCCCGAACATGTACAATTCCATACATTTAGTAGCATTTTAAATTCTGTTAAAACCGTTGTCAAATTGAATGGCTTGCAACATGACTGACTTAAAAGAACTGTAGTCACCCATGTGTACTGTGGGAAATGTAATTTTTCTGGCACAGGCACTTACAACTGGGAAGCATATTTTATGTTCTGGCATCCTCTGCATACACTCATGGTCAAAATGAAGAGAAATTTTGAATTCTTTAAGTTCTGACATTAGAAGAGGTTTGTGTCCCTGGCCAGTGAGCCATTGCATAACACCGGGGACAGTTAAGGGCAGGATGTCTCCGTCAGGGTTATCCTCTACAAGCAAAACAACTTGTTATCTCTAGGGTTGGTATTGTCTGAATTCAATCAATTACATTTTGACATTAATTTGTGTAATCTGCAGTTTTTTTAAACTATGTATACTAAATCAACTCTGTCAGTTCATACATACCACAGCTTTCAATTTCTTGGAGAAAGTCTTGCAGAAAGTTGATTATAGCTGTTTCATAAGTCTCTCGTACTGATCCCTTCTCCGACATTTTCGGAAGAATGTTCTGCATGATGAAGTCTGCATCAGCCTGTGAAAAAAAAACCCCATCCATTTTCAGGTACATTTACACATATATGCATTTGGCTTTTATCCAAAGCTACTTTATTACTATAATAACATTTATGTAATACAATATATAGGCATATTTTCTTTTCCAGTTATTGATACCTTATCATCATCATCCACCACATCAGGGACAAAGAACTGGTGGCAAAGTCCTGAATGGTTTTCCAGAATGTCTACAAAATTGTAGACTTCAAGACCTTTTCGGATTTGCTTCAACAAAGGGACCAAACGTAGAGTTGCATGAAGCACAATTGATCTGGAAAAAGAACCAGAAAATTCTTGCATAATATAGACAGTGTTGTGGCTAATCAGTATAAGGCAGCAAAATTAAAACCGTTTGCAAGGTTTCAAATGTAAAGAAGTTATATGACTTTTTCTGACCTTATTATGGCCTCTTTGTTCTCAGGTTTAACGGCCCCAGTAAAACCACAGTTAATTATTTGATCATTCCATGCAGAGAGATCGGTTTCTTCTTCCTCCACCTGAAAACACAAAAACGTAAACTGTGGCAAATGGTGCTTGCGTAGAAATAAAGATTTTATGAAATCAGATTTTATTTGGAAAAAAATTACTACCTTTTTAATCAAATGATAAAGTTCAGCATCGTCCCACATCATCTATAGTTAGAGTTGATTCATCCAAGTCTCCAGATGAGAGATAATCAAAGCACCACCGGCCTCAAGAAACGGGGGGCAGGCCCACCCTGAGCGAGACTAACAGAAAACACTTCTCCAGCTGTCCTGAAAGAAAGAATACAAAGTAATATTTAGTTGTATGCAAAAATGACAACTGACATGTTACTACAATGTACAATATTACTAACCTAAAAAATCCCTTCTCCATATTACTTAGGGAGTAGATGGGGCTCTTCCCTCTCTGGTGTCCTCTGTGCTCAAAGAGGTGTTTCTCAATCTCACCAAATCAAATCTACAAACAAATGTACATGTTAAAAAAAGAATGTAATTTACTACATTGTACAATTATAAGCACATTAAAACATACCAAATCTCATAATGACTCGTGGTAACTGTTTATTGTTTTTTCTAAACTTTAAATTGTTACGATGAATATAAAAACCTAATAAGGCGATTGTGAACCTGACTTGCCTGAAAGAAATTCCTTACGAATGGCACCTGTGTCAACACCTGCTTCCCCCAAAAATGTTACACGCAAAGTATTGCCCGGGGTTCCTCTCTTTTGTCTTTGCCACTGCACCATAGCTCTTTGATAGAAGTCAGTTCGAGAAACACAGATCTTGAAATCCTTGCTGTCATCTACCCTACTTGCCAACAAACGCAATACATCATCTGGACTATAAAAACAGGAAAAAAGATTAGTAAAGAATTCTGATGTCTCAGGGTTGTTCAAATGCAATAAATAGACTGTACCATTTCATGTCTGGGCCTTGGTTTTGCTGTACAGGTGTGCCACACGGAGGACTGCTCTCATAATCCAGTGTCTGTAATGTACTGAGTATATACCCAATGGTTAGATTGACTTCTTATAAGTGTTATAACATGTTGTAAATGTTATAATACTTAAAACATGTTTTTAATACATAACCTTATTAAATGTCTGTAAATGAAATAACTTTTCAAATCATTAAAAATTACCTATCTCCACATACACTTGCATGCATGGGCAACTCTGTCTGTGAAAATGTGTCTAAACAAATGGGACACTGTCCCTCATCCTACAATGGCAAAAGGACAACTGATTAAGTATTATACAATAAAATCCCAATTAAAACAATTGGTTATTTCCAAACTCCAATCAAGTATTTTGTTTAATTGGTCACTTTAAATACTTTGGTCACCAAGTATTTTGCAAGATCTAAACAAGCACTGGCTGTTTCAGTTTTTTTAACTTTACAAAAAACATTCTTATTCAGTTCTAAATGTTCAGTAAATTGTATGGACTTCTAACGTGTGTAGTGTTTTAAAACTATAAAAATAGGGCATTCTTCTCAGCCAGTGTTATTTACCTCTTGCAAAAAAAAAAGGTCTTTATGTACCAATGAGAGACAGTATAATTACAATCAATTAATCAAAAGTACTTGACAATAAGGCACTACAAAGAAATTAACATTACCATTAGTAATAAAATCTTAACATGGCATCTAATTAATTTTACTAACTGCAACAGTCCTTATGCACTTATAAGCAAATTAAAAGCAAATGTATTTTGAATATATTAAAAACACAGCATTTTCATTTAGCTCACCTCAAAACTTGTGGTGGGTGTAGGAGAACAAGTTTGTATTGAAGTGGTGGGTGTGTGTATAGAAGCTGGGGCTGTAGGGGTAACTGCTCTGGTAATCTCACCAACTACTTTTACATCCTCATCATCATCTTCAGTAGTCTGAAATTACAAAATGAGATATATATTCTAACTAAAAGAAAACTTAACTGAAAAATGTTATAATAAATTCTACTAAAAAAATGTAATCGTGTAAACAACATACCTCATCATTAGCGGACTGTGTGCAGCCACCACAAGATTTAACATGCAAGTACAAAACTGGTAGTGGCATTGTGGTTTTACAAGTACGACACTCAACCTTTGGCATCTTCGCAAACTCTTCTGCTGAGAATGGCAGTGGATCAAGACATAACTCATCTTGAAGAGGGACCATATACAGTGCTGTTTTTCCAGCAGTGGTAGCCATTTTGAGAAGGCTGCCTGTATAACCCTCTGAGTCTGGAGGAACAAACAGTAAGCTTTCTTCTTCCATTCCCACCTGACAATTTAAAAACACATTAACAAATTCAAAAATAAAAGGTCTTTACTATATAATTGGGATTATACTGTAGCTAAAAAGAAAAAAAACAGTGCTTCCCATATTCTATTAACACTTCCCTGTGTACTACTATTAAAAAAGGATGTAGCATGGGATTTAAGGTTAGAATGCAAGGAGAAACGTTCAATTAATAACTCTACTCAGATATTCATGTTTGTGTCTGTTCTGGTTGACAGTACAGCATACCTGGTGCCTTATAAAGTAACCACCCTCCAGTAAGGGACTTCATCTTTGGAAATTCAGCTTCAAGGAGCTTGCATAACTCAAATAAACATGAAACAGAACAAGGGTTCTCAAACAACCATACACAGTAAAAACTAAATCTTTATCACATTGAAAATTTTACGTGCATTTGTTTGTAATTTTTATTCATACTTATTCACATTTTACTATATTTAAGCAAATTATGTTCATTCATCTCAGCATGCTTTGAAAGTGGAATATTACTTTGAAGTAGCAATTATTCGCAGGTTGATATAGAAATAATCCTGCTCTAAAATCAGGTGGCACAAACTAACAAATTAGATTGTACTATAAAATGAACTTACATCCGAATGGTTCACATTGGATGAAATTGTAATCACCCGTTTTCCTAGTCCGGCCTGGAGTAGTTCAAGCTCTTCAGAAGGTGTGGGTGAGGTGTCAGTGTTGCTGCTCATTAAATATATGGAAACAGCAAATGGTTTCCAAGGTGTGGCTTTCACATGTATTTGTTGATTTGGAGTTTTCTTCTTTGCTTTTTTAAACATCCCAGGAAAAGATCTACAAATAATAAAACAATGTTAATTATAATATTACACATTCAAAAGAGATTTGTTAAGATAATTAGATGTGGATGCGGCAACCTGGCCATATCCTGCTCTATTCGAGGCTGAGAAATAGCAGGAGGCTGCTGTCGTTGTTGTGGCTGCTGCTGCTGACCCTGAGCTGACTGAATCTGACCAAGGCTTTGGGTCAGAAGACCTATTAAATTCTGTGCAGCTGTACAGACATCTGAATATTCTCTCTGTTAAATATGTCATGACAACATCACATAGGATTATCTGGATCAGGTTTTTTAAACTCAGTTCCCGGAGGGCCACAGCTCTGCACAGTTTAGCTCAAACCCTAATCAAACATATCTGATTCAGCTAATCAAGATCTTCAGGATTACTAGAAACCTCCTAACAGGTGTGGGTTGGAGCTGGTTTGGGCTAAACTGTGCAGAGCTGTGGCCCTCCAGGAATTGAGTTTCACACAACTGATCTAGAATAAGTGCATTAACAATGTATCATAAACATCACAGCTTTTAAACATAGTCTATTGGGATGTGACCTACTGTATATAAATAAACTTGTTCGGAATCAGAAAGAGGTTTATTTCAAATTATTTTTGCACATTTGTTTTGTATTATTGGTTTTATTTAGAGTATATTTTGAGAGACACCTTTGGCATCGTTTATAGTCCATAATACAACTAGGGCGTGGAGAATGATTATTATAAATCATTAATTATAAAACAACGTGAAAGGTGTGCATATTGTGAGAAATGTACAGCCGCCGACACACTCGGCGATTAGCTAATTGACACTAACCGCATTAATTGATCTCTAACTTACTTAACTTGAGCAAACGCGTTGATACAGATAGTTACATATAGTTATCGGTCTATCTAGTGAACTTGAAGAAAGCGATCAATAATACATACCTGTGATCCATCACCCGCATGTCTCTGCTCCGCCATTTCGATCGATCCACTCGGTCAGGGCTCTGGGGCTCGCGCTGATGACGTAACAAGAAGGACGCGCCTTCGTCCCTTGTACACACCTCAACCTCTTGACCCCTCCCCCACGTCAAATCAGGGACACAAAGCGAGGCGCAAAGAAAAAATGAAGCGCAAAGGAAAGCTTGCACTGCAAAGGCACGGATGACTGAAACGCGGATTTAAAGGAGCAGCGCAAAGGGAAATGTGTTGCAAAGTTAATGCGGCTGAAGTTTTACTTTGCTAAACTTTATGTTTTCTCTCAGTGGTAGACCTTTCTTTTGCAGTTATTTTTTTTTACTTGCAAAAAAGCAATTTTTTTTCTCAATACTCTATTTTTATTTGCAAAACATATTTTTTTTTTTTGCAAACATATATTTTTTTTGCAAAACATATTTTTTGTTTGCAAAACATTGTTTTGTTTTGCAGATATATATGGCCCTATTTTGACTCGATAAATACACACACAGAATGGAGAAAAGTTTTTTGTGTAAATGCAGGTTTAAAGTCAACATGAAATAGCATTTGAAACCCAGTTTTGTTCCATAAGCTCTTGTACTTTAGAATGCAAGACTTGTTTTTATCCATGTTTAGATTGCAATGCATTGTGGGGAATCTGAAAAACAATCACTTAAGGAAGATTTTTGACCAGGACTATGCATTTTTATTATTTTATATTATTGCTGTGACTTTTCTCATATTAACCACCATTCAATTATTAAAAGTAACTACTAATTAAATATGTAAAAAAAAAATAGTAGAAAATAGTTTTTCTACTATTTCCACTTTCTATAATTTCGAACTTTTATCTTACCATTCTTAAAAAAAAAAAAATTATGACAAAGGAACCACAAGTTAATTCAACAGTTAAATATAAAAGATAAATATTAAAAATATAAAAATCACAGGAAAAAGAAAAAGTCAGTCTCAATTACCTTTTTTTTTTTTATTCTATGGTAGAAATAATCTTCCATACCACACAAACTAGACAAACATCAGAAAAGTAAATAAAAAAATAAAATAAATAAATAAAGGACAACATTTTCTTTCTCTAGATTGACATGAATCTCATGCATCTCATTCCTAATAAGAGTAGAAACTTATTAAAACACACAGAGACAGTTTTGCTTTCATGTTGACTTTGGACTTTGATCACATGAAACATGAGTGTGTGAGTGTGTGTGAGAGAGAGAGAGTGAGTGTGTGTGAGTGTGAATGAGTGAGAGAGAGTGTGAGGGAGTGTGAGAGAGAGTGAGTGTGAGTGTGTGTGTGTGTGTGTGTGTGAGTGTGTGTGTGAGTGTGAGGGAGTGTGAGTGTGTGTGTATGTGTGAGAGAGAGTGTGAGTGTGTGTGAGAGTGAGAGAGAGAGAGAGAGAGTAAGTGTGAGTGAGTGCATGCATGTGTTTCTGTGTGTGAATGTGTGTTTCCACATTCAGGAACATCCTCTGAACATCTGTTACATATGATACACACAGCAAATAAAGACATGAACATCATCATCTCTTACCGCAGCGGCTTCTCACTGAGCCAGTGCGCTTAAAACACAAACAAAAGCAAAAATTAACCTATATAGGGTTAAAACCAGTGGATGTAAAGAAGGAGTCATTTCAGAGATGATCTGGGTGTGTGTGTGTGTGTGTGTGTGTGTGTGTGTGTGTGTGTGTGTGTGTGTGTGTGTGTGTGTGTCATGTGAGCCAGACAACTGGAAAAACCACCACACAAAAGCCAAATGATCCCAAATTACTGTGTCGGCTGTTAATATTTACTGTACAGTTAATATGTAATGTACTGTTTGCTGATTATACATTCATAAATCAGGCTAGAGATAATCAGAAACATGAAGCGTGTGCTGAATCTCCTGTCATATATAACCTCACGCCGATTACATCACATTCAGCTGTTTATCAGTGATTTATTAATAATACTCAGACTCAAACTGCCAAAACCATTTCAGTTCACTAAAACCGGAACTAAAACTGAGATAAAAATACATAAGCCGTACAGAAACAGATAAAAAAAAAAATGACAAAAAGCACATAACAAAACTACTCAAATTTAAACTAGAATCAAAACTAAAAATACTGTTAAAATGCCCATTTCAAAATAATAATAAAAACTATAAATAATACTAAAATAACGCTGCAGACACTTTCAGCCAAAGCGGCTTTCAAATGAGGACACTTCTTTGTCAAATTTAGTTTCAGGCTGCTGAACCAATATTATTTTTTCCAAACGAATCTGATGCAATGTCTTATTTAATTTTTTTTTTTTTTTTTAATCCCCTTGGTTATGGGAATGTTAAGGAAACATTACATTGTATCATTTTGCAGACATTATTGGAATGTTACTTTCCGAACGTTCTGAAACAAGTAGTTACATTTAAGATCTGTTAGAACATCTAACTAAAACATGTCAGAAAAAAAATGATGCACAATGTATAAATAATGTTTTTGTGCTTATGTTTTTAAAGACCAATGAAAGACGTTGTCAAAAAGTTTCTGAGAACATTTCTATTATACTGACACATAAATGATGTTATTATAGATAGATAGATAGATAGATAGATAGATAGATAGATAGATAGATAGATAGATAGATAGATAGATAGATAGATAGATAGACGCACCGATCCTCAGGAACACCACCACACTGAACATTGACAGCAGTGTTGGAATCACGACGCCGAAGAATGTGTTGAGTTTGGGCGGCTGTTTAGCGGGGGTTCTCCGCCGGTCGGTGGCGGGGCTCCGGGGCTCGTGCTCATCTCTCCGGTGCTCTCCGGACTCGTTGACGCTGGCGGAGAGCCGGTAATGCAGCAGCGGCGTCCGCTCAGTCATGTCGCCGTGATTGAGGCTTCCTCTCCGGCTGCGGTCACGTGACTGCCCGTGTTTACAGCCGCCTCCAGTCACGTGACAGAGAGCGAACGCAGCCAATCAGCTGTGGCCTCGAGGATAATTCACATCCGAATGCGTAATAATGCAAAACATAAAAGGTTTATTATTTAAACGCATCGTACCTGAAAAATAGTAATTACTTTACAGTATAAAACTTTCTCTGAAACACACACACACACACGTATTTTTTCAACAGAATAAATAAAGCACACTTTACATAAATACTGATAAACTGTACATTAGTCTGATGTTGTTTACCCTTGCTTTATAAACTACAAAATATATATTCATATTATAAAATGAATTTCATGTAGCCTAAACATAATATGTGACCCTGGAGCACAAAGCCAGTCACTAGGGTCAATTTTGTGAAATTGAGATGTATGCATCATCTGAAAACTGAATAATCAGGGGCGGATCTAGAAATATTGATGGGTGGCGAGAAGGAGGCAGGAATTTTATTCGGGGCGGCAACATATGGCAGACGTATATGTACTGAATTTAGTCACAGTTATCACAGATTGATGATAAATATATGTGCACACTACAAAAGGACACAGCTATCATTTACAAACTTAATCTCATGCAATCAATGTCTTGCATTTGAAACAGTTCATATCAGGAATAAGTGACCATACCCCATAAGCCCCACACACTCACTAATGCATACAGTATGCATCCACATGTCATTAAGAGCATTATAAAAGATTCAGTGTTATCAATATGTCAATTTATTATAAGAAACACAAGATTTTAACAGCCAATGACATTTCCAGCTGGGGAGACTCAACTGATTTTCTACAGTTTAGTGTTAATCATCATCTAACTCAACCAGTCAAGAGCTACATTTAGCCTTAGATGTTATATGAATATGGTCCTGAAGCATAGCTTTTATTAGCTGACAATAATCATAAATAAATAAACATTATAGGCAGGGGCGTCGCTAGGCCCTTTTTAGGGGGGCTTCAGCCCCCCTAAACTTATGCCCAGCCCCCCTAAAAAATATTTGATTAATTAATTAGTGATCGCTTCAGTCCCCTTTAAAATCTCATTTGAGACGGTGGCAAGCTGCATCAAGTTCCGGCTCCTCCCCTGATCTGAGTCTGCATGGATTCAGCGCGTTTTTCAATCCACAGGGGCGCCGAGCAGAGCGAACATCAGAGAGTACAAGGTGTGTGTGTGTGTGTGTGTGTGTGTGTGTGTGTGTGTGTGTGCGCGTGTGTGCGCGTGTGCGCGTGTGCGTGTGGTGTGTGTGTTCTCGCATCCAATACCAGTACGTCTTCGCTGCGTTCACTTTCAGCCTTTATCACAGTGTGACAGATTTTTTTTTTCTTCCAACAAAAAATGAAGCGATTAACACCCATGAAAACATACTTTAGAAAACGATCATGATTTATTTTAATTTACTTTTTGAAATTGAAAACATATTATTGTGTATTTCGGCATTACATTATGCAGCCATGCAAAATAAATTATTAACGACACACATCATTGTCTGAAAGCACTAAATGGCACAGAGAGAGAAACATCATGTGGAGTTATTTTGTTTTCTATTATTAAACATAATTTTGTATTAAGTAATAATTAATCATTAGTGTATCATGATACATATATTAGAGTAAGAGTAGGCTAAAGGCATCTGTGATTTTTTTTTTTTTTAAGTAATTGATTTATAGAAGTGGCAAATTGATAATGATGTTATTTTTAATAAATATAAATAAATATAGAACAGATTAAACATATTGCCAATAGACAATTACATTAATACATGTTTTGTAAGACTGAACTACTGGTGATTCCAGCTAACCAATTGATTCATCACAACTTCTCTATACAGCTGGGCTCGTCAACCATAACTCCTTCGAGGACAGCCAGAAACCTAGGAGTTGTGATGGATCATCAATTAAGCTTCACTGACCACATTGCTACAACGACCCGGTCCTGCAGGTTTGCCTTATACAACATTAGGAAGATTAGACCCTTCCTGTCAGAGCAAGCAACCCAACTTCTTGTCCAAGCTCTTGTTCTCTCTAGACTGGACTATTGTAATGCTCTCTTGGCGGGCCTTCCTACATGTACTGTCAAGCCTCTGCAAATGATCCAGAATGCAGCAGCGAGGGTTGTCTTCAATGAGCCAAAAAAAGCTCATGTTACTCCTCTCCTCATCAGGTTACACTGGCTACCAGTAGCTGCTCGCATCAAATTCAAGGTACTGATGCTTGCCTACAAGACGACCACTGACACGGCACCAACTTACCTAAACTCACTGGTTAAATCCTATGTGCCCTCAAGAAGTTTGCGTTCTGCAAGTGAACAACGCCTTGTGGTGCCATCCCAAAGAAATTCAAAATCACTCTCACGGACCTTTTCCTGGACTGTGTCCAGCTGGTGGAATGACCTCCCAATCTCAATTCATACAGCTGAGTCTTTACTCATTTTCAAGAAACATCTAAAAACTCATCTTTTTCGCCTGCACCTAACCTACTAACACCAGTACTTTTCCTTTTCTTGTCTCTTTTTTCATTTAATAATAAAAAAAAAAAAAAAAAAAAAAAAAAAAAAAAAAATTATATATACCTGGCTATGCGTTCTATACTAGACTAACTGAGACTTGTCATGGCACTTGTATTCTGTTGTTGTTCTCTTGTTGACCTGACTGCTTCTATTGTTCTCATTTGTAAGTCGCTTTGGATAAAAGCGTCTGCTAAATGATTAAATGTAAATGTAAAATGTAAATGTAAATGTCTATATTCTTAATGAATATTAGCTGGTTAGTTAAATGATTTGAAATGAAATAAATGTTCATGGGCTGACTTGATGTATAACCAACCGTATTGTTGATTATAAAGGCTAAAAAGCTAAAAATTAATAATAATAATAATAATAATAATAAAAATAAAATATAATAATTTATATTTCATTGTAGATGGATATACAACATTTTTTCTGTCGTGCGGGAGTAGATCTGCAAATGAGCAACAGTCAGGTGAGAATAGAACAGACAGCCTCATACACACACACACACACACAATACCACTGTGTTCCCAAGATTCATTGCAGTCATTGAACCCTTATGTTGTTTTAATTTTCTGCCAATTTCCACGTACATTTCATAAGAAAAAGCAGTGGTATCATCAAAGGATAAACATGAATGTCCTAATACTGAATCAGGAAGTCTTTATTGTAAAAAAAATAAAAATAAAAAAAAAAAAAAATAAATCTACATTCCCAATTCAAAATTTTCCAGTGACTGGTCACATGTAAAAAACTGTATTAGTTTTTTTTTTACAGTTTTATATATGGCTCAGTCAGTACTCCTACTCCCATATATGAAATACAGGGAATACAATGGAATAGTGGATTGCAATAAGGTTAGTAGTATACAACCCTACCCTAATAGTAAAATAATATTTTCTAATCATACCCTTATTGGGGGCTGAGCCCCCCTAAAATCAAAATCTTAGAATCGCCCCTGATTATAGGCACAAATTGTTTCTGAAAAATATGGTGTTATTGTTTTGGCAAGTTTAAATTAAAACTTCTATGAAAACTTGTGTGATATTCCTTTAAAATAATGTTTTAGTATATCTTTTTTAATTATATTTTACTAAGCAATTTCTTACATAATTTCTTTGAGTTAGACCAAACTTTTATTTTGGTGGGTTGTAACCAGAGTTTCTGTGTTTTTTAATTAACTATTATTATTAGCTAATAGGAAGTGTAACAGCAGCAATCACATGCCATTTGTAATAACATGTCCATAAATAGTTTGTTTTGTATTTGCCTACATCATGTATTTTAACAGTGTTATTATTAATCAATCATTATTGCCATTTTAAATGCTATTGATGGCTTAGTTCTGTTTTTATAGCAACAACAACAACAACAAAAATATTACAGTATATTAATACTTTGTAAATGATTAGAGTGTGGGGGGTTTGCGGATCATTTGAATCAGTTCGGGATTTCGTAGCGGGATCGCGAATCATTTGAGTCAGTTATGGGGATGGCGAATCATTTGAGTCAGTTTGGGAGTTCGGAGCGGGATCGCAAATCATTTGAGTCAGTTTGGGGATCGCGAATCATTTGAGTCAGTTTGGGAGTTCGGAGCGGGATCGCGAATCATTTGAGTCAGTTTGGGAGTTCGGAGCGGGATCGCAAATCATTTGAGTCAGTTTGGGGATCGCGAATCATTTGAATCAGTTCGGGAGTTCGGAGCGGGATCGCGAATCATTTGAATCAGTTCGGGAGTTCGGAGCGGGATCGCGAATCATTTGAGTCAGTTTTGGGATCGCGAATCATTTGAATCAGTTCGGGAGTTAGTAGGGGGTTCACGAATCACGAAAGATTCGCGCTCATAAATTTTCAAATTGGCCATAACTTTTAATTAGTTGCTGTCACTGGGCTGACAGCAGGGGTGGCATTTGCCCTATGCCACCCCGGTAGATCCTCATCCGCCCCTGTGAATAAATGATCTCTCCATTGATGTCTGGTTTGTTCGGAGGACAATATTTGTACAATATTTGTGCTCTGAGGGAGCAAATAAAATCTAAATATTGAGAAAATCATCTTTAAAGTTGTTCAAATGAAGTTCTTAGCAATGCATATTACTAATCAAACATTAAGTTTTGATATATTTACGGTAGATTTACAAAATATCTTCATGGAACATGATCTTTACTTAATATCCTAATGATTTTTGGAATAAAAGAAAAAAATATATAATTCTGACCCATACATTGTTGTCTATTGCTACAAATATGCACTGACAAAAAAAATAATACAACATATTTCAAGTTATGTGGTTGCAAACAATTTATTGTGTGTGTGTTTGTGTTGAAAATTAGTCAACTAAATTAGTTTATTTAAATTTAACTAAAATAAATAGAGTGGAACCACTTACCTTAAAACAACTTAGTAAACTCAATGAATAATTTTATTATTAATAATAAAAAAATAAAGATCCAGCTTAGAATGTTCTAGCAAGGTTCTCCCAAAGTTGAATAAATGTTTTTTTGTTTTTTTTTTAGTGACTAATAGAATGTCGGTTCAAAGTTATTTGTTCTTAAGACAAAAACATTACTGATACATTGTAACATGTTTTGTGAAACGTTTTAGTTTGATGTCCATGTAACATTTTAGAAACCTTGTTTTAGAATGTTCAGAAAACGTTCAAAAGTAACGTTGTTTGGAAAACGATTAAATGGAATGTTCCATGGAATGTTTTCATTAACATTCACATCACCAAGACAAAAAATTCATTTGAAACGTTTTTAAAAAAAGGGCTTTTAGAGAACATTCAGAAATAATGTATTCTTAACTAAATGGGAAGAACATATTTGTGACCCTGGAGTAAAAAAATAAATAAAAAACACAGCCATAAGGTTTTTATTTATTTATTGAGATTCATAAATCTTATGAAAGCTGAATAAATAAGATTTCCATTACTGTAATGTTTTGTTATTCTGTTAATCTGGAATCTGAGGGTGCAAAAAAACTTAATATTGAGAAAATCATCTTTAAAGTTGTTCTTAGGAATGCATACAACTAATCAAAAATGAAGTTTTGATATATTCACGGTAGGAAATGTACAAAATATCTTCATGGAACATGATCTTTAGTTAATATCCTAATGATTTTTGGCATAAAAGAGAAATGTATAATTCTTACCCACACAATGTTAGGGTGAGTTGTCTATTTCTACAAATACAAAATCCTTTCCTGTTCCAGTGTTATTTTCCCAAACCAGTTTTTTTTTTTCCACTTAATCGTCTTTAAGTTGACTTTAAGGAGATGTTCAGAGGCGTAACGAATCCTTTGAGCATCTCTCTGTGTGTCAGGAGTTCATGTGTGTGTTGTGCACATGTGTGTGAGATCCTCCATCAGGAGCTCCACAGGACCACGCAGAAGCTTTCTGTAGAAACGCAGCGTCTGAGTCAAGCTGGACGTTCTCTGACCCTCACAGTCCTGTTCTGGAGACAGTGTGGAAATCTGTGCGCGGAGACAGAGAGGAAGAAATATTATCCCAACTAATTAAAATATGTGCCAAGAATATTCCCATTTAATCATAAAAATGTCATTTGTAAATATCCTTTGAATATGTTAAAAATCCATTTTATCATCTTGCAAATATTATGGGAATGTTACTTTCTGAAACAACAAGTAACCTTTTATTTGTTTCTGTTCATATACACTGCCATTCAACAGTTTGGGAGCAGTAATATTCTTTAAACAAGGTTCTTGTGCTCACCAGTGCTGCATTTATTTGATCAGAAATACAATAAAAACAGTAAAATTGTGAAATATTATTGTAATTAAAAAAATTGTATTAAAAAAAGTGTAATTTATTTCTGTGATGCACAGCTGTATTTTCAGCATCATTCCTGGAAGTTGCGATGCTTCATATTTTATATGTTATTACAGTATGTCCCCAGTGTAAAAAGATGGCTCTCAAAATCATACAATCATTGTTGGAAAGGGTTAAAATACACAAAAATGCTGGAAAACCAAAGAATTTGTGGGTGTTCAACAGTTCAAAAGTTTACAGCCCCCCACATTATAAAATTCAAGGGGGTGAAAACTTTTGAACGCTAATATTTCAGCTAATATTTTCTCTTGTGGACTATATGTAAACATCTTTTATGTGAAATATCTTATTAAAGTTGGTGTTAAATAAACAATAACATGCATTTTGTATGATCCTCTTATTTTGGTAAAATAATTAACATTTTGCAGATTCTGAAAGGGTTAACTTTTGACCTCAACTGTAACTCTCTCAATGAAGACGCACCACAGCTTTCTAGTGTTTTAAGAATGTGTTGATTGTTGGTGTTTTCGGTCCATCGCTCACCCGTCGCTCCAGATGCTCCACTATGAGCAGGTGGTTCTTCACACTGCGTTCCAGCGTCTTCAAGACGTCTGTCTGACACGAGGTGGACGAACTGTCCTTCACGTTCCCCAGAGAGCGAAGAAGAGCGTCCAGAGAGTCGCGTACAAACGCCTGCTTCTGCTGGAACTGATGGATGTGTGTCTCGAATGAGTAACTTCACACCAGACACAGTTATTGCTGTTAAAACCCAGAACAGATGTGTTCTTGCCAAGCTTTAACACTTGAACATTATATTCTGATGTTAGGTTGTAGTTTAATAAAATAAAATGTGTTTCTACATAACTGTTAAAGAAATGTTTTGTTTCTAGTTTTAATCAAGTAAATAAAAATAAAAAATGTTCCCTTGGCAATAAAAAAAAGTGTTTTTAAATAAATTCTTTATTTCAATGAATGAAAATGTTAAACGGTTCTTGTTTAATATATTATTAAGTTAATCTAAATAAAAAAGAAAAAATGTTGCCTAAGTAACTAGCTAAAATAAAATATATAAAACAAAATTTAAATAAAACAAATCAAATTAAAATGCAATAAAAATTAAATTAAAATAAGAAATAAAATAAAAATATTTAATAAAAATCTGAAATTAAAAAGATTAAATAAAACAAAATAAAGTAAAACTGAATAAAAATCAGAAATAAAATAAACTGCAAAAATAAAATAAGAAACAAAATAAAAATAATACATAATAAAATAAAATAAAATAAAACGAAATTAAATTAAATTAAATTAAATTAAATTAAGTAATGAAATAAGAACTATATATATATATATATATATATATATATATATATATATATATATAACCTTAATAATTTCAAGCAATGTCAATGTTTTTCAGCTGGTTTGACTTTTATTATGAAAATTGAATTACTTAGAATTTGTTTATTAGATGAAGGAGCTGTACTCACTGATGTCTGTTTCCACACTCTCATGTTTATCCGGATACAGGGCCGCAGGACGGCTGTGGGCAGCTGGTCCAAGCAGTGCGTCTGTAAAAGCAGGGTTTTACTGTGTATCTGTGCAGGCTTTGATATGTCATGTGTTCAAGCGTGCATGCGTGTACCATGAGCGGCTCCAGCGCCTCGGTCACATCCATGCGTCTCCTCACCTCTGGGTCACAGATGAAGTCGAAGGGTTTGGTCTGACTGAACTGCAGCTGGAGCAGAAGGAGCAGGACACCTGCAGTAGATTAACACAGACACGTTCAGCCACTCGCTTTATATAAAACAGCACTTCTTAACTCAAGATTTAAAGCATTATAATCAAGGTATTTCTTGTTTTAATTCACCCCATCAACAACTGCTTTTAGTCTCTGGTTATGAAATCAATAAAAATAAGAAAGTCTTATTTAAAAAAATACGATTTCTAGAACCGGAAAAGCCATGGAAATTAATAAAACTGCATTTTATTTTACTAGTTATGCCAAGCTGGTACAAAAGCTTGTAAAAAAAATTTATATAAAATTAAAATAAAATATTTTATAAAATTCATGTATTCAAATAATTCATATAACATCTGCTGTTGTCTCTCACAGATTAGTTTAGATCTGTTTAAACGCTGCTTGATCTGTGCAGATTTCTCTCCTGATTCAGACCAGAACACTTTTTCACTGGAGGAAGTGTTATTATGGATTATTTGAGTTAATAACATCTTAATGCTGGATGTGTTTCATCTTTTGTCTTCTCCAGATGTTCACTGATGGACTGGAGTGCTGTGGATTACTGTGATGTTTTTATCAGCTCTCATTCTGACGGCACCCATTCACTGCAGAGCATCCATTGATGAGACACTGATGCAGTGCTACATTTCTACAAACCTGAATCTGACATTTTCAGCTAATTTTAATTGGGTAATTTCACTTAATTGTATTGCTTATACCTTTACTCCACATGTAGTGTAAATATCTTGAGGGCAAATGGCTCTTCATGCCATGAATTTGTACATCTATGAGGCAACAGATAACGTTTCTAAGATATTTTTTTGCCTCGACATGTCCTGATATCCGGAGTAGAGAACAGCCTTTCATAGTTTGACAGCAAGTGAACAATGTTGCAGTCAACATGTTTCTCGTAACATCTTCCTTCACTGTCATCAGTGTGTCACTGCGTACGCAAATGCACACAGCTGAGCAATTAAACTTATCATGCAAAATATTTGCAGGAGGGTGTAAACCAACCAATCTGTTAGGAAATCAACACTGACATATTTATAGATGTTTTATATTTAAATATATTTAAATAAAGTTTTAAATACAAAAAATAAAATAATAACCTTATACTTGACCATCCTAGCGAACAGATTTAGGTGAAAAAAAATTACTGAAGTGCATAGTTTTCTTGTTATGATTATAACATTATTTAAAGGTTACAAAAACGTTTCTAACAACATTCTACTATCTTTATGTTTACCCAAAATGTAATGTGTTTTTAATGTCTGTGTCATACTCATATTCTATTCAGAATGTGTCTTTGTGTCTAAAAACGTGCGACGCGGTGCTCAGGAACATTAAATAGTGAAGCAGAAAACGCAATTTCCGTTATGTTACCGTCGCGTACAACAGTTGCCATGGCAACTTGCTAATGTAAACAAAAGTTGCAACGCTTGCCCCGCCTCCGGGGTCTTCTGATTGGTCCACTGTTTCGTAACTGACGGCGCTGCGTGTAAAAGTTGCAATGCTTTTAACTTGAAATGATGTCTTAAAAATGCGAGACGCTACTTGAACATTTATTTCGACTTTTCTAACAATGTTAAAATGTTGTTATTTTAAGGTTACAAAAAACAACAACTTGAGATTGTTATAAAATGTTTTCTCCTAACAAATTATGAGAATGTATATCAAATATTCATAAAGTTTTTAGAACGTTTCCAAAACATCACTTTAAGAACATTTTGCCTTAATATTTATATAACTTAAAAAAAAAAAATAGTCGAAGATGCAAGGTTCTCTAAAAGTTATTAACAAAGATTATTCAAGTATATAATTAATATAACATTCACAAAACGTTATTTTATTGATACATTACTCATGGAACGTTTATTCTGCAACGTTTTATTATTAATACTTGTTTCAGAACGTTCCTCATTTATTATTTGCAAAATGCTTAAATAGAATGTTCCCAAATGTTTTTCTAATGTTTTCATAACCAAGATTTAAACTAATTAAAACACAGTTACAGACGGTATATTTCTTGCAAAGTTTAAAAAAGAAAACCATTATGAAACACAAAGCAATAACCTATATATTTATATATGTAAACTTAGCTTCTGTGATAAATGCGTGATCGCGCTCTTACCCGCGCAGTCTGTAGAGTCACGCATCCGTGCGTCATTTGCGTGAGAACCGCTCTGCATGGAGAGTGATTCCTTTTGCGTTTCCAGCAGAGTTCAGAACGACATTCACAGTTTAGAGAGGTAGAGCACGCTGTGAAAGAGTCACTTTCTGTCCTGAAACACGGAGCGAGTCATGACACGACTCCACATCATCCTGCCTTATACAATCAATTTAGGTTTTTTTTTTATTTTTTTTTACAATTTTGTATTCATTTTCATTCTGTTTCACCAGTGGACTTTATACAATTACATTTTTTTTTTATTAATCATTTTATATTTTATATTAATGATAAAATACTTTAATAATTATGCTACAATTATTATTGCATTGTTTCGTTGATTTTATATATATATATGTGTGTGTGTGTGTGTGTGTGTGTGTGTGTAAGAGTTCATTTGCAAAAAAATAAATAACTGAACATTTTTCACAAATCACTTTGCTCATTGTGTATTCCAATTAGTCTCAGTGAAACTGTAGTTGGGTTATTTTGACTAGGTTAAAAAATAACTAATACCAGCTAACACAATAAAACAGAATAAAAACATGATTTTTAAAAATTAACAGAGTTATCTGTTTTTAAAAATAAACTCTTCCTTTATAGGTTTAATGTTTTATACATCCAACATAAAGAGTGTGCCAGTGTAACACTAGAGAAAATAAACATTTCTTTATTTTATTTTTAGCATTTTATTTTATAATATGTTATCATTTTATTGATACTGTCAGAATTGTAAATGCATTGTCTTAATTCAATCTTCTTTAATTCCAACATTGTATATGTAAAAAAAAAAAAAAAAAAATAGTTTGTTCCTTTCCAAATTATAAAGTTGTTGTGTTTATGTTCGGTTAATGCTGAGTTCTTTTCTTATCAAATCATAAACTGTGTCTGTTATGTGTGATGAAATGTGAGTGTGTTTGTGTAGGACATAATAAATGAGAAGTTATATTTTAAGGATTTATTCCTCTCTCACACTCTCTCACCACAGTATTTTGGGAACAGAAAGGTGCAGCGAACACATGTGGATTTTCATCCGTCTTTATATCGTGATTTAACCGGTGAGTGCACCTTTGCCTTGCTCCTTTCACACAAAATACACGTTTGCAATTGCAAATAACTGTGATACTAGTGGATGCTGAGGCTGTAACTGTTTTATATGTCCATTTCAGGCCTAAAACCGTCAACGTGCCAACGGCATCATAGATTGGAGCTGGATTGATTCAGATATTCCCCGATTACAAGGTGAGTTTAATCAAACATGATATAAACTCTTCTGCAAAGTAAGCCTTTAACACAATAGCAACAAAGTAATATTGATGTCTCTGTAACACGCTGAAATTATGGTCACCTCGTTTGCTTGCTATCTTTTCATTTAATGCCTAATAGTGTATATTAGACAAAACGTTGATTTCAATAACATTGTGCTTGCGAATTTGGGTAAGCTTGTTCTAATTTGTACATAAATGTATTCCGAGGGAAGTTTTTCTTTAATAGTGTTGGCGTTTTTTGTTTTTTTTTCTTTAATGTTGGCTGTATTTTGGATTGCTTCAATCCAAGTTGGCTTGATATAATTTTTTTTTTTTTTTTTTTTTTTTTTTGCGTTGTTGGTTTGTATTGCAATG
Organism: Carassius auratus; assembly: GCF_003368295.1. NCBI lineage: Eukaryota > Metazoa > Chordata > Actinopteri > Cypriniformes > Cyprinidae > Carassius > Carassius auratus. The sequence continues at coordinate 236,830 of NW_020525441.1, read as the reverse complement.
TTACTTTACTCAGTACAGTAGGCCAATGGCAGTTTTATTTTTGTGGAGATTTTCTTTGTTGTTGAGATTTTTTGAGTTACGTTTTTTTGTGCCCAAAGACTGTCCATTTTGACTTGTCAGCATGTTTGAGTGTCAGTAACGAAGCTGGCAAAGAGTGTTTTTTACAGTATGTCCCTGTAAAACACACGATTGAAGTCCTTTTTCATTGTGAGACTGTGTGGAAGCAGTACAGAGAAGTACACAGCCGAATCCAGTTGAAGGATAATTTTAAAGAAGTGTGGGACGGTGAAAACACCACAAAAAACTTGGCCCTGACAGAAAGATCATCTTTAGGCTTGATCCTTTATCAAGATTCATTTGAAGTGTTGTTAGTCCCCTGGGGTCAGGAAAGATAGGCTATTTAAGGGTCATTATTGAAGAATATTTGCATTCCAGAAAACAAGCCTTTCCCCATCATCGGCTTAAACCTAAGCATCATTACCCGAGCCATTATCCAGAGCTCATCATTCAGTTTGGTCCACTTATTCGTCTGTGTACTACGAGGTTCGAAAGCAAGCACACATATTTTAAACAGTGCACAAGAAAGCTGCGTGACTTTAAAAATGCATGCTCAAGCCTTGCAGAAAGACACCAGCTTTTACAAGCATATCTTAGCGCGGGCAATCTCTTCCCGCCATCAATTGTAATAGAAAAGGCAACTGAGTTTTTTCCACTTAAAAAAACTTATTGTTCTTCACCATTCTTTTCCCTCTTTGTAGTGCAATGAGCATTGTGAATGAAGATCTGAGAGGTATCATCCTCAGAACGTTGCCAACAATTTCCAAAGACACTCTACAGGCGTTGATAGACAAGCTATTAAACTCTGGTCTGGAATCTACACAAGACCTGAAATATGTGAATCAAGAAGATATTGCTGATCTACTGCCGGCCATTCAATTACGGAAGCTTCTGGAAGCATTTAAAAAAGGTAATAAGGATTTAAATCTTACAGTTTTGCAATATAGAGTTAATTCTTAAGCAGTAGCTCTGAATGGCCTTTTTTAACGGAGTAGTTCACTTTCAGGATTTTGTTTTTTAAAGATAATGTACTCATTCCGTTGTCTTCAAAGATGTTCGTGCCTTTCTTTCTTCAGTTGCAAAGAAATTATGTTTTTAGAGTGAAACATTTCAGGAATCATCTCCATATTGTGGACTTCAATGGTGCTCGCAAATTTGAACGTCTAAAATACAGTTTCAATGCAGCTTCGAAAGCCTCTAAACGATCCCAGCCGAGGAATAAGGGTCTTATCTAGCAAAACGATGGATTATAAAAAAACAAAAAAAACATTTTAACCTCAAATGCTCATCTTGTCCAGCGTGTTTTGTGTAATCCCGGTCAATACAGTTAGGGTATGTCGAAGAACTCCCATCTCATTTTCTCCTACCACTTCAAAATACTTCTTATTTTAGAAAATGAGAGATCATTTCACTATATACTTTCACTATCATTTTCACTATATAAGACCCTTATTCCTTGGCTGGAATCGTTTAGAGCCCTTTGAAGCTCTATTTAAACTGCATTTTGGACATTCAAACTCGTGAGCACCATTGAAGTCCACTATATGGAGATAATTCCTTAAATATTTTTCATAAAAAAAAAAAAAACATAATTTCTTTACAACTTAAAGAAAGGCATGAAAATGTTGGATGACAACAGGGTAAGTACATTATCTGTAAATATTTGTTCTGAAAGTGAACTACTCATTTAAAGCTTCGAAGTACAGGAAACATATTTCTTACTTGTTTTTCAAGTATATTTGATTATTTCCAGGACTTCCTGTATATTTCCCAGTTGTCTTTGTACTAATGGATACTGATAGTTGTAAATGTTCATTGTTCTCAATTTAGCCAATGTTTTTTTTTATTATTCTTTTTTTAATTATAATTTAAAACTTGGTTAATCTCATTTTAATCCAAAAATAATGAGTTCAATAAATCAAAAAAATTGCAGCAACTATTTCACAATACAGAGTATAATGCACATGTTGAGTTCAGTGTCTGTCCAGACCAGTCCACAATCAGCATTTTGAAATGCATACGTTATGTTAAAAGAACAGGGCTTTGTGACTAGGTGAAATCATTTCAGTTTCCCTTGCATTTGTTTGCAATCTGGCAGTAGAAAATTTGTGTTATATGACTGTCTCACATGAAATGTTTTAGGTGAAAAACCAGGAAGCTGCATTCATAAATGGATGATTAGTTTTGAGGGGCAAATAATCTGTGAAGGCATCCAGCCAAGTTTTCTGTCTGGACTTGCTGCTGTGTTTTCGACTTTCTACAATTTCAATGTGGAGTGCCAAGCTGAGAGGTTATATGCTTAGATTCATATGATCATTTCTATTCACATTCTTATTATGTAAAATTTTACCCACACTAATTCTGAATGTATGCATTTGTTTTTCAGGCGCTTCATTGGAATAAACCCTGAAAAAGGCACCAAGGGTGGACAAGTCCTGTCAAAGCGGACAGGGAAAGCCACAGAAAGAAATCAGTCAACACTCGGGTTGCGAGTGCAATTTTTTCAGGTGTTCATTCTTGAATACGTACAGTTTGACTTCATTCATCATTGAATTCTTTCTTCATTCAGTAACTCTTATTCACTAATAATTTAGTAATTCTTATTCTCTCAGCAGTTCGCCGAGTCACTCATTTAGTTTTTCCTAATGTTATGTACATTTTTTGTGTATTTAGTTAAACGAAAGTTTATTCTGAGGCTTAAGTTTTAGTCATTCCACTTGCATCAGCCACTAATTTTGAGAATATTTTGTGATTTAAAGTGGCTTTTTTCACCCAAGTTTTCATAAAACAAATTTGAAGTTACACTTTGTGTTGAATTTTTAATGTTTCAAAGGCTGTATGTTTTATTAAAACATGGTTTTATAGCAAGACTTCAAAGGGTTAATTCCTAAAATCAAAGAAATATCTAGAAAAATAATTCCACCTTTTTTTCTTAGCAGTCCATTTCTCAATATAATAACATATTTGTAGTTTACAGTTAAAAAAAAAAAACATCAACTAACTGTTTATGCTTTTGACAGTAATTTATTGTTAATGTATAAAATAACAGTTTTATGCTGTATTTCCAAAAACAGTAACAAACTGTAAATTTCAACTTAATTTAACAGTAACTTGCTGGCAACTGTGCTGCCAGTTACTTACTGATTTTTAACGGGACAATTTTTAACACGTCAGAGAGGAAGAGACGCGCATCTGTCCATCATGTGCTCGTGGTTTTGATGTGCCTCTCATTCTGCCCTAAACTCACACTCTCTGCAGCCGCTGTCTGACCAGAGGGGCGGGGCCTGATCTGTGCAGGGGCGGAGTCAGGGGAAGGTGTGTATTTTTTATTAAAATTGTGTAATTGTGAAGCACGTCCAAAAACTATTTATTTTCATTTTTTTCTATATTATTTTTATATAGATTTTTTATTATTTTCTAAATTATTACTACTATAATTTACTATTATTGTTTAGTATTAATATTAATATTATTGTTATAATTATTTATTCCTTCATTTATTAGTTGCAGTAGTATTTATTAGTGTTATTATTTTTATTATTATTTAATTTTTATTGACATTATTATTAGTATTAGTATAAGTATTATACGTAACCGTGTATTGAACATTGGCGTCTTTTATCATATTGCTGCTGTTTCCACTTCATACTGTGGCTAAAAACTCTCTGAACCATGGTAAAAACACTGTAACACATGGCGTTATTTTCTTAATTTATATATTTAAACATTCAGTAAACATAGGCATATTTAAATCACTTCAGGTTTTTTTTCCTGATGTTTTTCATTTTCATTTTATTTTCAATTTCATTGCCATCTCTGTCCTGTAGATGGCAGTGTGGATCTTTCTGAAGAGGAAATGGAACAATCCGTTTCAGGTGAGACTTTCAGAAAGGAACACTAGCGTACTGCATACCACACTACATACTACAGTACATACTGCACACTACACACTTCAGTACGTATTGCACACTACATGCACACTGCACACTACTGTACATACTGCATTAGTACACAGTTCAGTACATACTGCACACTACACACTACAGTACATACTGCACACTACATAGCATACAGTACATACTGCATACTATGCACACTACACACTACAGTACATACTGCATACTATGCACACTACACACTACAGTACATACTAAACACTACAGTACATACTGCACACTACACAGTACAGTACATACTGCACACTACAGTGCATACTACACACTACAGTGCATACTGCTTACTACACACTACATACTGCACACTACACAGTACAGTGCATACTGCACACTACACACTACAGTGCATACTGCAAACTACACACTACAGTGCATACTACACACTACAGTGCATACTGCACACTACACACTACAGTGCATACTACACACTACAGTGCATACTGCATACTACACACTACATACTGCACACTACACACTACAGTACATACTGCATACTACACACTACATACTGCACACTACACAGTACAGTACATACTGCACACTACACACTACAATACAAACTGCATACTATGAACACTACACACTAAAGTACATTCTGCACACTACACACTACAGTGCATACTGCACACTACACACTAAAGTACATACTACACACTACAGTGCATACTGCATACTACACTACATACTGCACACTACACACTACAGAACATACTGCATACTACACACTACATACTGCACACTACACAGTACAGTACATACTGCACACTACAATACAAACTGCATACTATGAACTCTACACACTACAGTACATTCTGCACACTACACACTACAGTGCATACTGCACACTACACACTACAGTACATACAGTACATTACAGTACATATTTTACAAAATAGCATGTGCCTAATTTATATTTCCAATCCAATTTTGGTGCAAAACTCTGGATAATATGCTCAAATAATAATCAATAAGGAGATACAGAGCATACACACAATATCTACTATGCAGTTCAAAACTGTGTGTTTTACAATATGTGACCATGGAGCACAAAACCAGTCATGTGGGTCCACTTTTTGGAAATTGAGATTTATGCATCATCTAAAAGCTGATTAAATAATCTTTCCATTGATGTGTGGTTTGTTAGGGGGACAATATTTATCTGAGATACAATTATTTGAAAATCTGGAATCTGAGGGAGCTAAAAAAATCTAAATATTGAGAAAATCATCTTTAAAGTTGTCCAAATGAAGTTCTTAGCAATGCATATTACTCATCAAACATTAATGTTTGATATATTTACCTAAATATCTACATTGAACATGATCTTTACTTAATATCCAAATTATTTTTGGCACAAAAGAAAAATGGATTATTGTATTTACATATTTTGTATGTGAAAATAATATGTTGAAATGCAACTTGTGTGAGCGGTATTTTTGTCTGACCAATGACATTTTCATGTCATGTCAAAAATTTATCTGCATGAAAAAAGACATAGTTCTAAGAAAAAACATCCCAGGTTAAAGGAATAGTTTACCCCAAAAATGAAAATGTGCTGAAAATGTACTCTTCCTCAGGACATCTGAGATTAAGATGAGTTTGTTTCTTCGTCAGGTTTGTAGAAATTGCATCAGTGTCTCATCAATGGAAGCTCTGCAGTGAATGGGTGCCGTCAGAATGAGAGTCTGATAAAAACATCACAATAATCCACAGCACTCCAGTCCATCAGTGAACAATTATTTATTATAGACTTCTCCATATGTTAACTGATGGACTGGAGTGCTGTGTTTTGTGTTTTTATCAGCTGTTTGTTGTTTGCATATTGAGTCAGAAATTTTTGCACATAAAAAAATAAATGGTACCTCACGTTGTGTCAATCACGTTTACAAACTACCTCCAAAAAAAATTGGATCAGGTTCTCTGTGTTTTCGCATCTGTAGCATGCATTTTGACAGGAAAGAACGACAAATATGAAAAAAGGACCTCAATTCTGACGGCACCCATTCACTGCAGAGCATCCATTGCTGAGACAGTGATCCAGTGCTATATTTCTGATGAAGAAACAAACTCCTCCTAACCTCGGATGACCTGAGGGTGTGCACAATTTTAGCACATTTGGGCAAATTATTGTTTTAACTAGTATTTCTGAAACTCGGACACGTAAGGGTTAAGTGATGTGACTGGTGCTGTTTTGTCTCGCAGGTTTCGTTGTGGGTCAGTGTGGTCTGTATCAGACTATAGTGATGCTGCTGGTGGCGTATTTCATCATCAGTATGACGGTTCTGTCGGTGTGTGCGATCTCCACTAACGGAGCACTGGATGCCGGAGGAGCGTATTGTATCCTCATATCACGCGAAGATAAACACATGCATGACTCTTCCTGTCGTTTATCTCCTTAGCTGTGCTGTTGTGTTTTTGTGTTTGCTTCCACAGATATGATCAGTCGAGCTCTCGGTCCGGAGATCGGCGGCAGCATCGGCATCATGTTCTTCTTGGCTAACGTGTGCGGTAGCGCCCTCTATGTGCTGGGACTGGTGGAGGCGATTCTCACAACCTTCGGGATTTCTGATGGTAGCGTGTGCATGTGTTTGCATTAGTTGTATAGGTGTGCATGATCCCTTTGACACGTGGAAGGGTAATTAGGACAATATGAGTTCAATTAGTGCGACAAAACCACATTATGCAGTAAATCCACTCTGAATAAATGTTTTTCTCTTGTCTATGGATGGTAACTCTTTATGTCGATGGCACCAGCAATGGCAATTTATGGATTTGGGTCCCAGGGAATGCATGAATTGATATACTCTGCCCTGAATCAGGGTCACTTTGGATAAAAGTATCTGCCAAATGCAGAAATTAAAAAAGAAAAAAATGTAGAATATTTTTGTTTTCCTCATGTGTGACAGATGTTGAGTTTACATTTGAAACCTAAAGCAGTGTTATTTTAGTATTATTAATATTATTAAATATAATATTTAGAATTTGCTCTTATTTTATTTTTCCAGTTTTCATTTGAATTTTAATTTCAGTTTTAGTAATTTTGCCATGTGCATTTTAATTTTTTATTTTATTTCTTGAATAGCTTGCATTTTTTATGTATCAATTTTAATAATTTCAGTACTTCCACTTATTTAAATTACTTGCAATTAAATAAATGATTAAACATGTTTATTTATTAATTACATTTTTTCTACAACAGTGGATATATTATTAATTAATCCCAGAACCCCCCCCCCCAGCAAATTATTAAAAAAATATTTTGTAATTAAAAAAATTATGCATCCGTAGCTATTAATTGCAATTGAATAAAACTATTTATTTATTCATTTTAGTACATTTATTTGTTTTAGTTTATTTATTTGGGGGGTTTTCAGCATCAAAGGCTAAATTAATTATATAAAAAAAAATCAGAATCAATTAAATTAATTAATATATTTAAAATACATTATATTCCAGCATTAATGGCTATACTTGCTCTTGAATAAATACATTAATACAAACATTTATTATTTATTTATTTAAAATTAATTAATTAAAATTTAATTATTAAAGTGTCACTTTATTTGAACTAGATCAGCTTTAATGAGTATTTTTATGTTGTGTCTCAGACGGCTCGTCACTGACTGGCTCTCGGTACGAGGCTCTGCCGATTGGTTACTGGTGGTCTCTGCTGTACGGGACAGTGATTCTGCTGCTGTGTGTGTTGGTGTGTCTCGTCGGGGCTCATATCTATGCTAAAGCCACCTTCCTCATCTTCATCATAGTCATGGTGGTTTTAGGGACCATCTTCATCAGTTTCTTCGCCGTGCCGTTTCGAACCGTCCAACTACCTGCCCACAGAAACGCCTCGCTCGGCCCAACGAGCGCCAACTTCACCGGCTTCAAGTTAGACACGCTGTTGGGAAACGTGCAAGGTGAGAGACGTTATGGTTTGTAACCAAATTTCAGAGTTTCGTATCATGTCTGAGAACAGAGAAATGGGACACACTTCTGTAAAAGATCAAAGGCCACTTCCTTAATGAAGAAACAGGTGCATTAACATGATATTGATTAACCAGCTTCATGATTAACGGAGCTGAATGTCACACGTGTAAAATGCACGTTTTCATAAGCTACATTAGCTAAAACCAGCAAGATAATTCAAACTCAAGCATGTTTTTAGTAACATGACACTAGATCTGCGTTCTCATATTAGTGTCACTGTTAAAGTTGTGAAGCTAAAGATTAGCATCACTGTTGTAGATAAATATTTAGGTTTTTTTGTTTTTAATTTAGTAACATCAGGAGTTGAAAACGAAATGAAGCATAAAAATGTGAAATTAAAAGAATTAATTTGAAAGAACAAAGAAAGAAAGAACAAATATTAAGTAAAAATCTTTGAAATTTAAAAAGCATACTAATTTTTTTTTATATATTAAGATGCATAATATATTATGCATCTTAATATTATTAAAAAAAATTAGTATGCTTTTTAAGTATATATATATACACATGTATGTATTGAAACATTACTACAACATCACGAGTAGATTATGCAAAATTAGAAATAACATGCCCTAAATCAAACCCTAATCTTAATCCTTAAGTATATGTAGCTAATAAATATTATTAATGAATAATAGCATATTATAATAAATAATAATCTTTGTTAATAAAATACTTTATAACTTTTTTCCATGTTCTCAAATATTAATTTGATTTTAAACAAAACTTAGATATTTTATTTAATGACGTTAACATTTGCTAAGATTATAACCACTGATGTATTGTTCATTGTTAGTTCATACTTTCTCTTCCATATCTCTTTTAACTAAAGTTTACAGTTATATGTTACTATAAATATGTTTAAAAATAAAAACTCTTCTTGTTCTCTGCCTTTCTCCTCTTCTGTAATTTGCTTTTTATTTTAGTTACCTAATAAACTTTGCATTGTATCACAAATATTGCTGGCTCTTCTGAGTGTTGCTTTTGTTCCTCTTTTGTTAGTGGCTTTGAATAAAATGCTTAATGCATAAATGTAAATTTACTTTTTATCATTATTATTACAAATGCTTTGTTGCAAAAGTCACTGACAGTTAATCTACTGTCCGTGTCTGTTTAGCTGACTATGTAGTGGACTACACCACCGGAGTCATGATGTCCTTCGCCACAGTTTTTGCGGTGATGTTTAATGGCTGCACTGGAATCATGGCTGGATCCAACATGTCTGGTTGGTGTTGAGTTTACTGGACTATTATTATGGTTTAAAGGTAGTTTGTTAGTTTATTTTTAATGTTTTTTAACCTGAATTATTGTGTGCAGGTTGTTAAGTGTGTTTAGTAGTGGATAATGGAGCACTGCAGCGAAGACTTACCAATTTGGTTCCCTTAACAAAAACCCAACAGGATATTTTCATTGGCTTTTTGATTATTGCAGAAAATAAGCTTAAAGCTTTATGATACTTAGACATTTTATTCAGCATGATAATCTACACAAATTAACACAACCTTTATGCATTTTGAAGCTTAGTTAATACTGGCAGAGGTAAAAAGCTAAACATAGGCTATAAATGAATTGCACCACCAACACAGACACTATTAAGCTTCCCAAAACTTTTTGTTTTAAAAATAAATTCCTGATAGTGACAACTGTTTGTTGTTTCAAACTAGTAGAGAGAAAACAACCAAAATGCACTTTTGAGTGTTGCTTTAATTGCACTTCATCTATTTGCGTCTGTAGATTTCAATTCCTGTGCAGAGTTTTTTCTGCACTTCAGCAGGGCTTACATAAACCAAAACTTAGAGTTTTATTACCATCTATATACTAAAGGTTTTTACTGATGGATTTGTTTATATATCATTCACATATATTTCTTAAATGCACTTTATCTACTTATGCCTGTAGATTGTAATTACAATGCATATCTTTAAATGCCGTTCTTACAAAAACTGTTTTTACTCCAATTCAGCAGCACTTACAAACACCAAAACTTAGAGTTTTATTACCATCTATATTCTGAATGTTTTTACTGATGGACTTGTTTATATATCATTCAGGTTTTTTTTTAAATGCACTTTATCTACTTATGTCTGTAGATTGCAATTAAAATGCATATCTTTAAATGCCGTTTTTACAAAATGAGTTTTTTCTCCACTTCAGCAGCAATCACAAACACCAAAACTTAGAGTTTTATTACCATCTATATTCTGAAGGTTTTTACTGAGGGGTTTGTTCATATATCATTCACACTAATTTATACAACAATTTATTCCTAAAAACATGGCGGAATTTTTTCTTTTTTTTAAAATAAATAATCCAAAATCCCCTTTATACAAACCTTTAACTCTAATATCTAACAAAATCACACAAACATTTTTAACCTGGCTTTATCCAATGTTCAGATCTATTCTCCAGAAAAGTATGCAAATGAGTGAAAATTTAATTAGATGATGCCTTATGCATATTTAAACTTCACTTTTAAAATACACAACATGTTTGCAATCCTTAAGGTACTCAATCAACTGGGGAAGTATGATGAATGTGCTAGTTAATTGTTTTGTAGCATATTCACCTGTGGTGTTAGGTTCTAGGGTAAACTGTATTGTTGTGTTTGTATGTTTCAGGTGATCTGAAGAACCCGAGCTACTCCATTCCTCGTGGAACCATCACAGCTGTCATCTTCACTTTCGTCATCTATAACCTGCTGAGTTTACTGATCTCCTGCACCTGTGACCGGTAACACACACACACACACACACACACACACACACACACACACAATGAAGCAGACAGATGAAATGAAGTGAAAGTTAGACAGCTGAAACCTCAGGAAGTTTTTGGCACAAAGTTGATGTGGGGATTACAAAGACTTAAACGTGAATCTGAAAGCTGGACCATGTGTGTGTGTGTGTGAGCAGAAGTGTGATTTAGGTCACATGACATTCCTGGCATTTCCAGCAGAAAGAATTCAAACTGCATTCAGTTAAATTGAATTAAGTACAATTCAGTTTGAATGCACATGTTTGTAAGTTCCAAAAGGTGGCAGTAGTTGCATGCTTTAATTAGGTACATTTTAAAATAAATGTCTCTGTTTCGTGTGTATAAGCATATTTTTGATTTGTCGTAATTGAGACGGCCAGAATTCTGGAAATGCCAGATATGTAGTAAATGCAAGTTTGTTTTTATAGGTCTCATGTGCTGCCTGGATTACGTGTGACTCACATGATGTGCATGAAGAAAGAGACCACTGTGTGTGTGTGTGTGTGTGTGTGTGTGTGTGTGTGTGTGTGTGTGTGTGTGTGTGTGTGTGTGAGACACTGGATGTTTATGGAAAGAAAGGTTCTTCTGTTAAATGACAGAGAAAGATATGAAATCATCTTAAGTCTTTGTTTTAGTTATGTCTGTCGTATACACTGCTTTTTATTTTAAATGATTCACCTCTCCATTTAAATCATTGTTATTTTTAATATTGTCATACTAGTATAGTTTTGATTTAATATATTGATTTTCATTTTAATTGAATTAGTTCAAATATTTAGTATTTTCAGTTTTTTTTTTCTGTCATTTTTGTTTTTCCATACATTGATTTATTTATTTCAGTTTTGAGTTTACTTTAGTATTTCAAAGTTAAACTAAATTAAATGAAAATGTGCTTCGGTGACTAGCTAATATATAAAAATATAATAATATTTTTTATATATTTTATTTAACATTTATTTTATTTCAAGTAGCAAAAAAGTTTATATATATTTTTCATTAGTGTAATTTAATTGAATTACTTCGGTTTGGTTTATTTGACATTTTCATTTGTTAACATTTAAGAAATTGTGTGTTTTTGTCATTTGTATTAGTTTTTTGTTTAAGTGTATTTACATATATATTTACATATATTACATCTTATATGTTTATATTTTTTATTTGAGTTTTCCTTTCAGTACATCAAGTTAAACTTGTCATGGTGCCTAGCTGAGATATAATAAGTTTAGTTTTTTTTTATATGCATTTTATTTTATTTAATGTTTGTTTTATTTCAAATAATCTTTGTTCTAAAGTTTGTTAACAATAGTTATCCTTATTTAAGTGCAGCTCTCACTTCTAAAACTAAATGCATGTGTGTGGTCTTTGAGACTTCAGTCGCCTGCTTTAAACACCATTAAGTTTGAAAAATCGCCTGTTTAATGTCTGTAAATCATTACATACAGGCCTAAAATATGATTTTTAAGTGAGATCCCTAAAGCTATTTAATCAATCTTGTCTGTAATGATTGATTTTCAAGTGCAGAGTTTATCTGTTCTGGATAAAAGAGAGAAAGAGTTGGTTTAGGGTTTGATTAGAGGAATTAAATTACATCAGCATTAGAGATTAAAAATCCTGTTTTTGTGATTATTAAAGCCATCAATCAGATTCTCATCACTGTCATTCAGAAAGCTCAACACTGGAGACCCTCTGTCAGTTGCCATTACAACAGAGGAGGTGGGTGGTCCTATATTAAAGATTAATTCAGCTAATCAAGTGAAAATAAGACATTTTGTGTCAGAGGAGGTGGATGCAGTGCTTTAGTGAGCAGCAGATGGCAGTACCACATTAAAACACTCACAGACTAACGATGAAAATGAGAGGAATTATGGAGAACTATTCAGTCACATCTGGAGAAATCAAATTGTCTGTGATCTTTTTAAACAAGGATTCATTGCATGATGATAAAAAACACACACACAAAAAAGTTGCCAGACATCCTACGCAGAGGAAGAATAGATGTATTTATTGAAGTTAAATGGCAAAAAAGACTTGGTCTGAACTTTTGCAGCTTTATGATGTTGGGTAGATGAACGCTGTATGCAAGCTTATTCCTGCTACACAATAAAATAATGGAATTAATAAATAAATAAGGTATTTGTAAACTTTTGCCTCACAATTCTGAGTTTTTCGTTATCATACAAATTTTTTTTTGCAAGATTAAAATTCAGAATTGCGAGAGATAAAGTTACAATTCTCAGAAGAAAATTCTGAATTGTGGAAAATTTTTATATTTTTTAATTCTGTTTGAATGTATCTTACGACTCTGAATTGTAAGATACATACTGGTAAAAAATTTATAGCTTGAATGCACTAGAAGTTGCTTGGATAAAAGTGTCTGCTAGATGCATAAATTTAAATTTAAGATATATATATATATATTATACTAAGAATTCTCAGAGGAGAAAATTGTCAGAATTGTGAGTTGAAAAAAAACGTTACATTTTTATTTAGCTTATTTTAAGTTTAATTTTACGTCGTTGCATTTTTGAGAAAAACGTCTGTTTTTCGATATTTAAATTTTCCATGGCGGAAACATCTCTGTGTTTTTTTTTTTTTTTTTTTTTTTAAATGTCACTGATATGTATACTCAAAAAATTATCTGAAGACATGTCGGAATTGTGACATAAGTCACGATAACCAGTTTTTTTTAATTTTGTGGTGCAAATAAACTTCCATAGTTGTGTGATCCGAGACTCTTAACAAACCCACAGCTCATTTTATATGAACCAATCAGAACGGAGCTCATTTGCATACATAATTACATGTGGAATGACTCTTAAAGGTACAGTAGCAGAAACACAGTAAATAGTGTAGCTCTTGTGGTTGGCTGTGAGTGTCAGCTCATGTTGTGACAGTCATATTCATTTAAGAGATTCGTCATGATGATGACAATAAATGATTGGAAAGCAGTTTCCGAGCCGAGCAATGTGTGTGACAGAAAGAGAAACACATAGTGAATGGAAGCATGTGTGTGTTTCTCCCAGGACTGTCAGTCAGTTACACTCTGTGTTCATTTATTCATTCAGTGCTTAATTGTATTAGTTTAAATCTGTCATTCATCTTTAGTGGCAGCGCTGTGAAAGAGAAACCCCTGAACGCGTTTCATCTGTTTCTTCTTCTGTTCTGTATCTCGCTGCTGCAGATGGTGAACTTTGACCTCAGTCTCTCTCACTCCTCATCACATCTGAGAGCTGAGCAGATATTAAAAGTCAGAAGCCATGTGCACTTTACATACTGTGCCATTCTGAAGTAAGGGTCGGTAAGATGAGCTGAATTAATTTGACCAAAAACAGTAAAAAATTTGAAGTATTATTACAATATAAAGTAGGTGATTTCTTATGTGAATATATAGTAAAATATATTTTATTTCTGTGATCGAACCTGAATATTTCAGCATCATTGCTCCAGTCCTCAGTGCTTCACTGATCATTTCTGATTATGTGATTATTTCTGATTATTAGCAATATTAACAATATTTTTGTGAAAGCCGTGACACATTTCAATGAATAGAACGTTTAAATCAACAACATTTATTTGAAATAGAAATCTTTTTCATTAGAAATGTCTTTACTGTCACTTTTGATCAATTTAATGTGTCCTTGATGAATTAAAGTATTAATGTCTTGAAAAAAAGGATATAAAATAAAGGAGATAAAGGAAATATATATATATACATATTTCTGCTTTCAGGTTAATTTTACATTTAGTTTAATAATTAATTTTAGTATTTGTTTGTGATTTTATTTATTTATTTATTATTATTATTTGTCTTTGCTGTTTTTAAATATGTCTAAATTGTTTTTCATTATTCTTGTGGTTTTAGTGAAGTATAATAACCCTAGATGAGCCCTTGTTTTCAGTTTTGAGGAAATAAATGCTCTTTTGTGCATCATCTGGCATGTTTAAAGGCGTTTCTCTGCTGATTGTTGGAGACGGATGGAGTGATAGAGACGGAGGTGTGATGGAGATGGAGGGACGTGAACGGTGCTTGTTAGCTATCGATCGTTTTTAATGATCCTGCTCTCTCGTCTCAGAGGAGCGTTTAACTCGACAGCCGTTTCTCACTCTCTCTGGCCTGCTGTTCACACTCGATGGAGGTCACGGCTCGCTTTACTCTGACCTGATGTTATTGATGCATGGCACATCTGACCGTAGCATTGAACACATGACCACAGACGTGATGCACTTCCTGCAGAACAGGTCCGCTGTAATGTGTACATAGATGCATTCTGAAGCATTTATTTGCATGCACTTACATGAAGTGTTACGGGACTAACTGGTCACATTAGCACTGTTATCCTCATTTCTATTGTCACATGGCTGCTCGGCTCATTTGCATAAAATTTAATTCAGTTTTTTGTTAGTTATTTATGTAATAAGTTATTTAATAAATTATATTATATTTGTTAAATTCATAATCGAATCATTATTATTTTAAATATATTTCACTTAGTATTTATTTTGTTTCATGTAATTAAAAATATTTTTATGGTTTTAGTTTAATTAACAATAACAGCCCTGTAATTGACACATTAATTATTTAATTATTTATACAAGGTTTTGGTTGCTGAAAAATAGAAGAAGAAAAATAAATGTGTAGTTTATGTCTGTTTTTAGCACCATTTTTGTATTGCAACATTAATTGACAATTAAATGCATTTTAATTTTTTATATTGCAAAGCAAAAAATAATACATATTGGATTTAATTTTATTTAAAAAGTATCACGGCAGTCTTTTATTTATGCTATTTTATTTCTAATAAAAATCATTTTAGAGTATTTGTTTTGCTTTATTATTGTCCAGAAAAAAATGTCACAGTACAAAAAAAAGGCATTTAATTTAATTTAATTTAATTTAATTTAATTTAATTTAATTTAATTTAATTTAATTTAATTTAATTTAATTTAATTAAAAAATTTTTTATTTTATTTTATTTATTTTTAATTTAATTTAATTTAATTTTGTTTTAATTGCTGTTTTACTGCGTGATCTCCCTGTGTTGCATTATTTTTTTTTCTTTCTTCTTATTTAGCCTGTGTGTGTTCAGCAAGATTAAACAGGTTTGTGTGTGATGGATGGATGTTTTTTCATAACTTTCTCTCTTAATTACTGCTGTAAACTAGTTCACTAATGACTAATGATTGGATTTGGTAAATTAAGCTCCTCTGAACTCGTTTATTAGAGCGTCTCTTATTTGGTTTCTTTTCCAGCCATCAGAATTCATCTCATTCTCGTCGTACAGACCAATAATCTTCGTCCAGCTCCAGCGCGAGCCGATCGATAGCGAGGATGAAAATGACACGTCTGTCTCTCGTTCTGCTCTTCTAATAGCTGTGTTTGTTTGCATCTGTCAGTATTTACATTCATTCAGCTCCTGTCAGCACAATTAATACATCATTAAAGATCTGGAGCACACGGACGGGCGGACGATTGACGTTCTCTATCTCATACGGACTTGTTAACTGTGTGTGTGTGTGTGAGAGACAGAGAGCTGGAATAATTGTGTGTTGAGATCTGTATAAGAGTTAATAGAGCTGAGACGATGCTATTAAACCTGCTGGAGCTGAACGAGTAACCACACATTCTTCTCTTCTTTTCTGATGACACTTTTTGTTTAATTTCATCATTTTCTCTCCCTCGTGTCATTCAAAGCTGTACAGTTCAACACAAAAGAGATGTTTAGTGAATGTGTCAATGCAGTTAAACTCAATGAGGCTCAATGATGTTTTTTGTTCTGCGCAGACGAACGAACGTCGAGATCTTGAGGAAATGACGGCTGTTTTTGGATAAACTCTTTCTGAGCTCTGTGACTGCATTCGGGGCATCATGTTGATTGCCATTAAATAAAAGAAATTAAATTAAATAAATACATTTATTTTTATATTTTCAGTTCGTGTTGATGCTGTTTTTATGCTTTTGTCATCATTATAATTATATATATTTTATCTTAATTCAAGTATTTTGTAATATTTCATCTTATTTTTTTTAGTTATTCAATCAATGTTTATTTCAATAAACATTTATTTTCATGTAATAATTTCATATAATTTTTTTAACCATTAGTTCCATGTAATATTAATAATGATATAATTTATTTTATTTATTTTTTCAGTTACTGAAAATGTTTTTAGTAATTTTAGTACTTTAAACTAATTTATTTCACTCAGTTTCCAATGCAATATTTTTTTTTTACTAATATTTGTATTTTATATCAAATTTTTTTTAAATTAATGTTATACAATTTATATATATATAATTGTAATAATTTTTTTTTTTTTTTTTTTCAATTTAAATAATTTTACTGTGTGGCTTTGCTTGTGTATTTTTTATTTAATTTTTTTTTTAATGTGTCTATTTTCATTGATTTTTATTTCCGGTCAAGTTTTAGTTATTTTAGTACATGAAGTAAAACTCAATAAAAATGAGAAATGTTGCTTTGAAGTTTAAGTTAATAATGTGTTTGATGTAACCGAAATGTTTCATCTGAAAGCTCTGGATTCAGAAGTGTTTATCTCAGAAGATGTATAATATGTTTTTTAATAATGTGTTGTGTTGTGTAATGTTATTAGTATCAGAGTTGAACCTGAAGCTCAGAGGACGCTGTGTGTGTGTGTGTTTTCTCTCAGGATCCTCCTGCAGAATGATTACGGTTTCCTCACAGATATTAACGTCTGGCATCCGTTCGTGACGATCGGCGTTTATTCGTCCACGCTCTCCGCTGCCATGAGTAACCTGATCGGAGCGTCCCGAATCCTCTTCGCTCTGGCCCGAGACAATCTGTTAGGTGAGTCTCCCAAACAACAAGAAAATATCAATCGGTTCATGTGTGTGTGTGAGTGTGTGTGTGAGTGAGAGAGTGAGAGTGTGTGTGAGAGAGAGAGAGAGAGAGAGAGTGAGTGAGTGTGTGTGTGTGTGTGTGTGTGTGTGTGTGAGTGAGAGAGAGTGAGTGTGTGTTTGTGTGTGTGAGTGAGAGTGTGTGTGAGAGAGAGTGAGAGTGTGTGTGAGAGAGAGTGAGAGTGTGTGTGTGAGAGAGAGTGAGTGTGTGTGTGTGTGTGTGTGTGAGTGAGAGAGAGTGAGTGTGTGTTTGTGTGTGTGAGTGAGAGTGTGTGAGTGAGAGTGAGTGAGAGTGAGTGTGTGTGTGTGTGTGTGTGTGTGTGTGTGAGTGAGAGAGAGAGAGTGAGTGTGTGTTTGTGTGTGTGAGTGAGAGTGTGTGTGAGAGAGAGTGAGAGTGAGTGTGTGTGTGTGTGTGTGTGTGTGTGAGAGTGAGAGTGTGCGAGAGTGTGTGTGTGAGTGAGAGTGAGTGAGTGAGCAACCGAGTGTGTGTGTGTGTGTGTTTGTGTGTGGTCTGACGGATGATTGTTCTCAGGATGAATCTGTGTGTGTGTGATTGATTCTCCTGCTGTCACTGCTTTCTTCACCTTCATCTGCTGGTAGTTTGTTGTTTGATGAGGAAATCTGAGTTCAGATCATACGGGATCAGTGTGGCGTCTCTCTGTCTCTCAGGACGCTTCCTGTCTCCAGCCAAACACACGTCTGCCAGCGGGAACCCCTGGGTGTCTGTGCTGATCTCCTGGATCTTTGTGCAGGTGAGTGATTATCAGTCAGATCACATCTATGAGTATGGGTATTTCAGTTTTTGTGTGCTGAGCTTTAGCTCTAAATGTGCCCCTCCCACACTCTATTTACCACACCCACTTCTAATATGCCACGCCCACATCCAACATGCCCCTCCCTCACCGAGTTCCACATTTTAAACCCGCCTGTCTATTTTTCAATGGTTGTTCTTTATTCACGCTTTTCTCTCAAAGAAAAGTTTTCAGACTTGGTTCCTAAACACAGCATCAGAATAAATAATAGAAATAAGATTCAGATAAAAAAAAGTTCCATTAAAAGAGTAAATTCAACATTGATTATGTATTTTAAAATACATTTTAAACAGTGGATTACAAAAAAAAATTGTTACAGTAAAGGTATAAAGATTTGATTAAAATAATAAAATCTAAAATACAATTTGCTTTTAGTTTAATTTCCTTCCCATCCTCCCTCCACTCCTTTTTCAATTTGATTTATTTATTTTATTTTTGTAGTTAATGCTAAGTGTGTTTTTGGAGTGTTCTTGTTGAATTTCATATTTTAGGCAAGAAAGATATCATAAAGAAAAAAAGCACATGACAAAATTACTCAAATTAAAATATTAAAATGAAAAAATCTGAATTGTAAGATGTAAATTTGCAGTTATGATTTCTAAAAGTCAGAATTGTGAATGAAAAGTCACAATAAGCTTTATTAATATTAATAATAATAATAATAATAATAATACACTGTGTTTGGGCACAAACTTCCATAAGTAACACATTTAAAAATGTTTAAAAAATATAAAAACGCACAAAGTTCCTAACAAGCGTTGTGTGCTGAAGGAACAGGTTAAACTCCCATGATGCACTGGGACTGGCGCTCCTGAGCGGATGGTGACTCAGCTGATTAAAGCGGTGGAAGTTTTCCAGACACGCTCCTGACGTCCAGAAACTTTAGAAAGCCTTTTCCTGAGAGATGTGTGTGCGTCTGACCAGAGTTTGGACGCCTCATAAACACACAATTTATCCTCAACACTTACAGCATCTGCGTGTGTTATATACGAGCGTCTTCAGAGAAGAACACTCAGTATGAGGCATAATGCTCAGCCAATATCTTAATAACTCTCGCACTAAATTACACAGACACACACACACACACACACACACACACACGCTCGTTAGACACCGCGTGTTTTAATGAGAGTGGAATAAAATCAGATGAAACAAAGGCTCTGTTCCAAACCCTAAACCCTCGGAAGAGCATCACATGTATCCCATAATGCACTGCAGTATCAATCAGTAGTGAACAGTATTGATGCAGATGAAACGAATAAATAATGCACTATTTTATATAACATTTGTGTGTGATGTATTTTTATGGTTGTTAGAGCATCCCGTCATTGCCTGGGCTACCGACAGCTTATTTATTAATATTTTAGATGTATTTTTATCAATATGTTTATTTGAATTTTTCATATTTTTCAGTTTATGTCATTTGCTATTGTCACTTTTCTTTACAATATTTTATAGCGTAAAATTTGGAATACAGCAAGAAGAAAAAAAAAAAAAAAAACACAATTTACATTTACTTTAATTGCCTGTATTATTTCTATATAATTATAATATTTATTAACATTTAGAATTTATATATGAAATAAATAAAATAAACACCATATAATAATATTTTTATAATTTCAGTTTTTTTTGTAATATTGGTTTCGTTAATTCTGTGTTTTTGCCATTTTTCTTTGTATATTTATAAATTATATAAAATATTTTACTTTATCTTTCTTGTATAAAATATGAAGGATAGCAAAGTAATTAATATTTATAAATAAATACATACATTTTAATATTTTTTTTTAATTTCATACTTTCAGCTTTAATTTCTCTTAACCATACTTTATCTATATCACATACAATTTTTAAAATTAAAAACACGATTTACATTAACTTTAATGGCCTCTTATATTTTTGTACTGTTATATTATTTAATAATATTTTGAATTTATATTTTTAAATAAATATAGTTTTTGAATGAAAAGTTGTTTTAGTAGTTTTATGTGCATTTGTAATTTTTCTTTATAACATAAAATTTGAAAATAAAAAAAGACAATTTTCATGTACTTTAATTTGCCCCCCCCCACCACCATCTCGTCATTTTTATTAGGTTTTAATTTTAGGTTTCTTTATTTTTTGTTAATTTTAGTACTTCTACTTAAATTTAATTTAAGTTTAACATCTAGTATTCTTTATTATTTAATAGAATTTCGAATTTAATTTAATTTCAAATTTAATTTCAAATTTAATTAAATTACATTTAAAATTGATGTAATTTAATTTATAATTTAAATTACATTTAACATTAAAGTTTTATATGTATTTTAATTTAAGTTAAATGTGTGTAATTTTAATTTGACAAATTTAATTAAATGTAATTTAATTATTTCTGCTAGTCATTTTAAGGCGTCTCTCCAGTGTTTGTGCCGTGTTCAGTGAAGTGAAGCTGACTCTCTCCTCCTCCTCTCTTCTCCTCTTCCTCTCTCCTCCTCTTCTCCTCTTCTTTCTTCTCCTCTTCCTCTCTTCTTCTCTTCTCCTCCTCCTCTCTTCTCCTCTTCCTCTCTTCTTCTCTTCTCCTCTTCTCCTCTTCCTCTCTTCTCCTCTTCCTCTCTTCTCCTCTTCTCCTCTTCCTCTCTTCTTCTCTTCTCTTCTCCTCTTCTCCTCTTCCTCTCTTCTCCTCTTCCTCTCTTCTCCTCCTCCTCTCTTCTCCTCTTCCTCTCTTCTTCTCTTCTCCTCTTCTCCTCTTCTTCTCTTCTCCTCTTCTCCTCTTCCTCTCTTCTCCTCTTCCTCTCTTCTCCTCCTCCTCTCTTCTCCTCTTCCTCTCTTCCTCTCTTCTCCTCTTCTCCTCTTCTCCTCTTCCTCTCTTTTCCTCTTCTCCTCTTCCTCTCTCCTCCTCTCCCTCTCCTCCTCTCTTCTCCTCTTCCTCTCCTCCTCTCTTCTCCTCTTCCTCTCCTCCTCTCTTCTCCTCTTCCTCTCTTCTCCTCCTCCTCTCTCCTCCTCTTCCTCTCTTCTCCTCCTCCTCTCTCCTCCTCTCTTCTTCTCTTCTCCTCCTCTCTTCTCCTCCTCCTCCTCTCCTCCTCTCTTCTTCTCTTCGCCTCCTCCTCTCTCCTCCTCCTCTCTTCTTCTCTTTTCCTCCTCTTCTCCTCCTCCTCCTCTTCCTCTCTTCTCCTCCTCTCTTCCTCTCTCCTCTCTCCTCCTCTCTCCTCCTCTCTTCGCCTCCTCCTCTCCTCCTCTCTTCTTCTCTTCTCCTCCTCTCTTCTCCTCCTCCTCCTCTCCTCCTCTCTTCCTCTCTTCTCCTCCTCCTCTCTTCTTCTCTTCTCCTCTTCTCCTCTGCTCCTCCTCTTCTCCTCCTCCTCTCCTCAGCTGGTGTTGTTCTCGGGGAAGCTGAACACGATTGCGAGTATCGTCACTATATTCTTCCTGCTGGTGTACGCAGCTGTGGATCTGGCCTGTCTGGCTCTGGAGTGGGCCTCCGCTCCCAACTTCAGGTGACTGGTATATTCCTCAAATATTAGTGTCCAGTCTGCACCCCGATCTGCTTTCTGTGCGTCTTCATCCATGTTGACTGAAGGTCAGAGGTCAAGGTCAAACAGGCCTGCTGTTCTCCACGGCTGATTGGCTGAGAGTGTGGTGGAGGCGGGGCTAGTGTCAGTTGTTTGTTTGTTGTGTCTGCAGAGGCTTGTTAGATTAAAAGCCATTTAGTGTTCACATCCCCAGAGACACGACGTGATTAGCATACTTAATTTAGCCGAACCACTCCAGAGTTTATCAGCGACGTGGGAGAGCATTGTGTGTGTGTGGTGTGTGTGTGTGTGTGTGTGGTGTGTGTTTGTGTGTGTGTGTGTGTGGATCTGAGGAAGTGAATTGTGCTGCCTGCAGTCACAGAAAAATCAGGCAAAAGAGAGCCGTGTGTACTGTTTGTTTACTTTTGTGTTTTCCTCTTGTGGCTTCAGTTTGGTTTAGTGTGTGTGTGTGTGTGTGTGTGTGTGTGTGCGTGTGTGTGTGTGTGTGTGTGTGTGTGTGTGTTACTTCACTCTTGTCTGAGTGCAAAATTGTCCTCATAGGTTCCCAAAATCTGATCAGACTTTCCTCTTGGTGATGTTGTTCAAGGTAGAAATATTTCATATATAAAGTAAATAGTTTCTTAAAGGAGTCATTTAGGGGTTAGAGCTGACTTTTTACAGGTATATATCCCAATGAAAATCATTTTATTTTTCCCAAATTCATTATTTTCAAATTTTCTGGATTTTGCTTTAATGGTTAGATTAAATTGTAGTAATCAAAAACTTGTCTAATTAATTAATATCATGAAACCTCTGCAATTGAGTAAAATATATATATATAAACATTTAGGGCCCAAATTCAGTTATGTTTCTTATTTATTTTTCTGAATTCTGTTTTAATAGTGAAATTAAATTGTATTAATCAAAAAGCATGTATATTTAATTAAAAGCATGAAACGTATACGATATAAAAAAGAACAACAAATAATGCATTTATAATATATATTATACAAATGTATTTATTTTTTTATTTTACATTTAGTTTCGTTTAGTTTTGGTTTTTTTTGTGTTCTGTATTTCTTGATTTTCTTTTTTTTTGTTCTCCAATAACAAAAATTTTTTTTTTTAAAGTCCTATGAAATCAGTTTTATTTTTACCAAATTATATAAAAAAAATCTATATTGTTTTGCTAAAAATCTAAAAAATAAAATAAAATACATTTTTTAAATGGAATATAAATTTTATTAATAAAAAAAATATTTGTATTTTTTTTACCAAATTAAATTTCATTTCATTTTACACATTTTTATGGTTTCAGTTTTAATAAATACATTTAATTTTAGTAAAAAAAAAAAAAATCTGTCTAATGAATTTTAATTATTTTTGAGCATCTCTGACAAACTTGTTAGCGCTCCTTTAGATGTAGGATATTATCTGAACACAGTCCTCATACAGATCTGAAGCATCAGTGCAATACCCTGAGAAACTGAATCTGGTTTTCTGAAGGTTTTTGTGTCTGGATTTCATCTGTTCCCAGTTTGACGTGATCCAGACTTCCAGATCTGCTAAGAATATCAGTTGTTTGATACTAAAATGATCCTGGTGTGTTTCTAATCCGTGTTGAACACAAACATGTGCTGATATGGACACATGAAGGCTGATCTTTGGCTCCAGCGGTCCGGAGTCGGGCTGGATTTCAGATGATGTGGTTTGGGTTTTGGCAGACGCAGAGGATTCTCAGTCCAAGAGACTTGTGTGTCTAGAATTAATGAGACGAAACTTTGGAGGAAAAATGAGAGTTAACCAAAGAAAACAAACTGACAGACGCTCATCGATCAAAATGAGGAGAGAAGAATAGAGACGAGAGTCATATGATGCTGTTTCTCCGTTTTACGACTTCTTTATTAAACCGTTTTAGTCCGCTGACAATCAGCATGAAGTCTGGTCCACATTAAATTAGACATTGAGTAGCAAACTGATTAAAACAGTTAGGGTTTAGGGTTGAGGAAATCTTAAATTGCTGATGCCGTATGTAAGTTTTGTGCAACAAATGCAGTAAAAACACAAATTTATTAAATACAATTAATTCATGTAACTCAAATATTATTGAAAGTTGATTGCACTTAACAGAAAATGAATGTGAACTCAACAAATTTTTTTTGATGTATTTATGCACAGGATTAATATGCAAAAGATATAAGTTAATAAGATTTTTCTAATTTTATTAAATTCAAGTAACACTAAGTGTTTGAGCAAAGTTTGAATATTTAGAAATATTGAAATGAAAAGAAATAAATCAAATAAAAATTTAACTTCAAACACACAAAAGAAACACGCACAGAAACACACACACACACTCTCTCTCTCACACACACACAGACACAGACACACACACACACACACACACACACACACACACACACACAGAGGTGTAGAAACTCTGGCGTTTTAATCAGTATCTGATTAGAGGACAGTAGAATCAGTTGAAGGGGCCATTAATCAGTTTAATTGCTTTCCTTATTTCAATCAAACAATTAACAGCAAGATGAGCAGCTCGTTTTCTGACAGGAGCTATAATAAAACAGACCGTCAGTGTCACACATGAAACTCTTTAAATGGACTAACTTTTCCAGGCGAATGCACCGCATCCGTCAGACTACCTGTTTGAGAGCATGCACTGTGTTTTAATGGGAAAGTGAAAATAAAATTAAAACACAAAGGTGTACGAATGTGACTGAATGTGCTGTAAATGTGCTCATCCACAAGCCTTCAAAGATCAGGATGAGTTTGTGTCTTCATCAGGTTTGGAGAAACGTAGCATTGCATCAGTGTCTCATCAATGGAAGCTCTGCAGTGACAGAGTCCCCACAAGGATAGCAAACCAGACGTGTGTGTGTGTGTGTGTGTGTGAGTGTGTCGCACGGTCATTTTGGCAGCGGGAAGTTAGTTTTTTGCTGACATGAGCAGGGTGACATCACTTGGATGAGAGCAGGTCTGCTGGCTTTTAACATAATTGCTGCTGCTGCTGTGAGCGGCGCTGGGGGAAGGAGGAGGAGGAGAGAGAAAGATGGAAACGAAAGAGAAGAAAGACAAGAAACAGCCTGGAACAGACGGCAGATAAATGAAAAGAAAAGAGGAAATGAAAGGGGGAGTGTGAAAGAGACTGAGGGGGAAAACTGGAATGAGATTCTGGATGTGGAAAACAGACGAGTGTGTGTGTGTTTGAGTGTGTCTGTGTGTGAGAGTGTGTGTGTGTGCACGTGTGTGTGAGAGAGAGAGAGTTCGTGCCAAAACTCAAATGGAATCACAATTCCTTTTACATTTGAATTTCTTCACTTGCAAGCAGTGTGAGATGTTGAGAGGGGTGAAAAGCGTTTGGGTAATAGCGAATATTTACCTGTTGTTCCTCCCACTGTTAGCAGGGTGTAATTGCTGCATTTGGGGTAAAAAAGACAGAATTGTGTATTGTGCCAAGAAGGTTGTGTATTAGTTCACACAGGCACGAACTAATTAGTAGCTGCCTTTAGCGGAGCCTTTACCGATGACCTCTTTAGGTATCAAAGCATTCGGCACAGACGTCACCTCCTAAAACAAACACGCCCCCTAGTGTAGTCCCGCCCCCTCACAATGATTGACAGCTTTCAGCGTAGACATCAGAAATTCAGATGCTTAAGGAATTACGATTCCATTTGAGTTTTGATTCAGAGAGAGTGAAAAAGCAAATGTGGTCTTTAATATTGCTGTTTGAATATTACAGTTCATGACTAGTAAGACGATTGGACTTTTCATTTGAAATGTGGCCATCACTGCGCATTTGTGAAGGCAAAAATGCAAACGGTAATGCAATATTTGCAATTTGGATTATGTCACAATTTATGCATCCACATATAGACAACATAATTGAAAATATAATTCACAATTACTTTTGAAAATTGCCCTGAATATTAAGTATTACCTAAGTATTAAGTATATATTTTACTACTTAATTTTAAGTATATTAAGTATTAAAATGTAGTCTTAAAATGTTATTTTAAAATCAATACTGAAGTATTAAGTGAATATTTTAACACTTCATTTTAATACTTAATATGCTTAAAATTAAATGTAAAAATTAAGTATTAATTTTAACTTTATATTTTTAAATTTAATTTTAAGTATATTAAGTATTAAAATTAAGTGTTAAAAATGTAATTTTAAAATGAATACTTAAGTATTAAGTGAATATTTTAACAATTCATTTGAATACTTAGTAATATACTTCAAATTAAATGTAAAAATTAAGTGTTAAATTTGTGTATTTATTCTAACACTTAATTTAGGAACTTAATATGTTTAAAATTAGGTGTTAAAATTCATTCTTAATACTTAAGTATTGATTTTGAAATGTAGTTTGAACAATTTTAATACTTAATATACTTAATACTAATGAATATTGAAGTATTTATTTTTAACACTTAATTTCACCACTTAATTTCGTTCTGTGGCTCAACCAATGGTGTGCGTTTGGGGCGGGGTTATCACTAATTTCCGGGGAAACCTGTTTGGAAATAGTAATTTTTATTCTGTTTGGAGCTTCTAATGGCGCAGAAATGATATTTCAGTTTTATGCTAATTGATTACACATTTGCTTCGCTCTCTTCCATCTCTTAATATTATATTTTGGTGCACCAGTCTATTAAATTACTTAGCACATGAGACTATGATTCACACTCACAAAAAAAAAAAAATCTTCTTTTTAACATTTATTTTGCATTGATCACCAATGTCAACATTTCGGCTGAAGGCCTTCTTCAGTGTGTTGAACAGTTCAATCCCTCCACTCACTTTTTAAATCATTAATTCTATTGACGTGATCATTCATTAGCCAGTTTTCATAATATACCCATGACTAGAACATGAATTATACAGGATCCCATATTCATCAATATTGAACAATAAAACAGTCTAATGCATAAACATTCACAAATATGGGATCCTATGTAAGTCATGTTCTAGTCATGGTCATATTATATACAAATGGAAATGGTACACACAAATACATTAAAGTAATGAGACTTTGAGAGCCAATTGTGTTTAATTGTCATGAAAATATTTCTAATGATAACAAAAGTAAGAAAATCATTAAATAGTCCTCTTTTATGTATATCGTTATTGATTTCAGAGTACTCTCGTCTGTACGCTGTTGTTTGGATGCGCAGCTTCATTTAGCGCTGACCTCCAGAAGAGCCATTACACACACACACACACACACACACACACACACACACACACACTGACCTCCAGAAGAAAGAAATCCATTAAAGACATTATAACGTCCTAATTGCAGTTATAATGACTCTCTCAGAAACACACTCATTGTTATTTACACACACACACACACACGCACACACACACACACGACCCAACTGTGACCCGTTTCCTCCTCGAGCGACTTCTCTAAACGAGTCGAGCTGCTAATGAAGCTCAAACCTGAAAGACAGAGACAGGAGATGCTTTTAGAGTTTCTGCCATCTCTCTGTGAGTGTTTAACGCTGATGTGATTACACACACACACACACACACACACACACACACACACACACACATGAATATGTTTATTATCAGTACCGGCAGCTCTTTAATGACGTGGGAGCAAAGTTACTAAAATATGATAAAATAGAGTAAAATGTTTATTCATATTTTCTATCTATGAAATGCTATTTAATATAATAAATATAATTAAATAGTTGAATAATCATAATATAAATGTAATATTCAAAATCTATTTGATATTTTAAAGTGTAAATGTTTATGTATATGTTTCATTACTTATATATATATATATATATATATATATTTTTTTTAATTAAATAATGAAATAGTCAATATAAAATAATATTACATTTCCATACACACACACACACACACACACACACACACACACATATATATATATATATATATATATATATATATATATATATATATATATATATATATATATATATATAGATGTGTATATATATGTGTGTGTTTTTTTTTTTTTACAAAGCCTGTGATATTTCTGTACACTGTATGTAAGGTGTATTTTCAGTCGTAGTTCTTGCTGTTTTCTGCTGTAACTGGAGGAAAGTGTGCTTTACATCAGTGTTTCGATGGTTCTTGCTCTTGTCGTCCCTTTGCGTGCTTGAATCCATCATGAGAGATGTGAAGAGCTGCATTCATCGAGTAATTTCAGCAGCGTTAGACTATAATGGACAAATTATACATCAATAATGGTTCAGTTCCGCTAATTAGTGCGGTTAGCATATCTGTGACGCTCAGGCAGTGATTTCAGTGTTGTACAGCAGTCACTCATCAAAACCATCTCTTAAGTTCTCTGTCATCAAAACATTACAGTGGTCCATGAGTCTATATATATATATATATATATATATATATATATATATATATATATATATATATATATATATAAATTTTTTGCTGGAATTTTAAAAAAAAGTGGTAAATTACGGTGCCGTAAGGTTACTTGTTCGGTTTACTTAGTTTTGTCGTGGCCACGAAAGAATAACTCATGTGCAGTGTTGGGAGTAATGGCGTTTAAGTATAACAGTGTTACTAATGGAGTTGAATTTTCAGTAACGGAGTAATCTAATTAATTACTTTTCCCATCGTTACAACGCCGTTATCTTTACTGAGAATGTAAAGTGTTGCGTTACTACAATTTGGTTGAATAAAGCGCGAGGTGTCATGCTTTGGCTAGTGTCTACACATCAGCTGTCTGACACTGTTGTAAATCCAATGATGATTGGCTGAGTGGGTGGTTCCCTGCTCACGCTGTCTCACTGCATACTCTGACAACCACTAAACACAAGACGGCGTCAGCGATAATGGCGTTCTCGAACTGGAAGTACCGGGAATTTAAGGCGAGAATGTTTCTGCTATGCCCAGGAAAAAAAGACTTTATCCACATCTGCCTCAAGCAACTCAAATCTTAACACATCTCAACACATGCTAACATGTTACTGAATATTTAATGCTGTGTTCAAACCAGACACGACTTGCGCAAATAAATTGTAGTAGTTGGACGCTTGAACATTTTCAGTTGATACGCTTAATTCGCTCATGAAATTAACTTCACAACAGACGCGAATTCGTGTCATGGGGGGGCTTCTGCCAGTTGAGTTCACTCATTTTCAACCACCATTTTCTTTTCAGATAAGTTTCTAAATATTACTCTTATCGTGTCATTAAATGCAGTTTTAGAAGTATTTCTTGCGATAATGTAGTTGTTTTAAACTCAAATATGTGGTTCGTTTAAAAATGTGTTTTGACGATTTTCAAAGGTTATCTATTCACGTCTTTGCATTGAATTAAAATTGAAACGCACCATAAGAGTTGGATAGTGTTCTGTTTATTGTACAGTAACTTTAGGCCTAATATACAGTAACAGAGATTGGCACTAATGGCCAGGTTTACCTTTGTTTGGATTCATTCATATTTTATCTTGAATTAAGTAATTATTATATTAACCATATGCTTTGGCTACCGGGCTGTACATGCGATTTGTCAGCATTCAAATGAAGTTCATCATAAATAAATATCACATAAAGTGCATAATAAAATATAAAAACGTTTTTTATCCATCCTACAGTCTTGTAAGTCCATTAACTGATAGTCTTATATATATATATATATATATATATATATATGAGTGTGTGTGTGTTATTAATATAACAATATAAATGTCATGTAATATAAGTTGTATATTTTCTTTAAAAACATAAAAATACAATACAAAATAAAGTAATATTTAAATAATTGTATGTATTGTTTTTACTTAATTTGCATAGTTGTCCATCTTAAATATGTAAATGTATTGATTTGAAAACATTGTGTAGCGTAATGTCTGAATGTGAATCTGCTCCAGGAGTACAGAGGACTAGCAGCTCAGGTTCTGATGTGTCTCCGCAGGCCCACGTTCAGGTATTTCACATGGCACACGTGTGTTCTGGGGATCATGGGCTGCGCTGTGATGATGTTCCTGATCAATGCCATCTACGCCTCGGCGAGCATCGCCTTCATGCTGCTGCTGCTGCTGCTGATCCACTACCTGAGTCCCGTCAGCAGCTGGGGCTTCATCAGCCAGGCGCTCATCTTCCACCAGGTGCAGATCAACATTACACACCACACTCCTGAACCTTACACACCACACTCCTGAACATAACACACCACACTCCTGAACATTACACACCACACTCCTGAACATCACACACCACACACCACACTCCTGAACGTTATGCACCACACTCCTGAACCTTACACACCAAACTCCTGAACAATACACACCACACTCCTGAACATCACATACCACACACCACACTCCTGAATACTACACACCACACTCCTGAACATAACACACCACACTCCTGAACATAACACACCACACTCCTGAACATTACACACCACACTCCTGAACATTACACACCACACTCCTGAACATTACACACCACACTCCTGAACATTACACACCACACTCCTGAACATTACACACCACACTCCTGAACATAACACACCAAACTCCTGAACAATACACACCACACTCCTGAACATCACATACCACACACCACACTCCTGAATACTACACACCACACTCCTGAACATAACACACCACACTCCTGAACATAACACACCACACTCCTGAACATTACACACCACACTCCTGAACACCACACACCACACTCCTGAACACCACACACCACACTCCTGAACATTACACACCACACTCCTGAACATTACACACCACACTCCTGAACATTACACACCACACTCCTGAACACCACACACCACACTCATGAACGTTACACACCACACTCATGAACGTTACACACCACACTCCTGAACGTTACACACCACACTCATGAACGTTACACACCACACTCATGAACGTTACACACCACACTCCTGAACGTTACACACCACTCTCCTGAACGTTACACACCACACTCCTGAACGTTACACACCACACTCCTGAACGTTACACACCACACTCCTGAACGTTACACACCACACTCCTGAACGTTACACACCACACTCCTGAATATTACACACCACACTCCTGAACATTACACACCACACTCCTGAACGTTACACACCACACTCATGAACGTTACACACCACACTCCTGAACATTACACACCACACTCCTGAACGTTACACACCACACTCCTGAACATTACACACCACACTCCTGAACATTACACACCACACTCCTGAACATAACACACCACACTCCTGAACATTACACACCACACTCCTGAACATTACACACCACACTCCTGAACGTTTCACACCTCACTCCTGAACGTTACACACCACACTCCTGAACGTTACACACCTCACTCCTGAATATTACACACCACACTCCTGAACACCACACACCACACTCCTGAACACCACACACCACACTCCTGAACATAACACACCTCACTCCTGAACATAACACACCTCACTCCTGAACATTACACACCACACTCCTGAACATAACACACCTCACTCCTGAACGTTACACACCTCACTCCTGAACGTTACACACCACACTCCTGAACGTTACACACCTCACTCCTGAACGTTACACACCACACTCCTGAACGTTACACACCACACTCCTGAACGTTACACACCTCACTCCTGAACGTTACACACCACACTCCTGAACGTTACACACCACACTCCTGAACGTTACACACCACACTCCTGAACGTTACACACCACACTCCTGAACGTTACACACCACACTCCTGAACATTACACACCACACTCCTGAACAATACACACCACACTCCTGAACATCACATACCACACACCACACTCCTGAATACTACACACCACACTCCTGAACATAACACACCACACTCCTGAACATAACACAACACTCCTGAACACTACACACCACACTCCTGAACATAACACACCTCACTCCTGAACATAACACACCTCACTCCTGAACATTACACACCACACTCCTGAACATAACACAACACTCCTGAACACTACACACCACACTCCTGAACATAACACACCTCACTCCTGAACATAACACACCTCACTCCTGAACATTACACACCACACTCCTGAACATAACACACCTCACTCCTGAACATTACACACCTCACTCCTGAACGTTACACACCACACTCCTGAACGTTACACACCTCACTCCTGAACGTTACACACCACACTCCTGAACGTTACACACCTCACTCCTGAACGTTACACACCACACTCCTGAACGTTACACACCACACTCCTGAACGTTACACACCTCACTCCTGAACGTTACACACCACACTCCTGAACGTTACATACCACACTCCTGAACGTTACACACCACACTCCTGAACGTTACACACCACACTCCTGAACGTTACACACCACACTCCTGAACGTTACACACCACACTCCTGAACGTTACACACCACACTCCTGAACATTACACACCACACTCCTGAACATCACATACCACACACCACACTCCTGAATACTACACACCACACTCCTGAACATAACACACCACACTCCTGAACATTACACACCACACTCCTGAACATTACACACCACACTCCTGAACATTACACACCACACTCCTGAACATTACACACCACACTCCTGAACATTACACACCACACTCCTGAACATTACACACCACACTCCTGAACATTACACACCACACTCCTGAACATTACACACCACACTCCTGAACATAACACACCACACTCCTGAACATTACACACCACACTCCTGAACACCACACACCACACTCCTGAACATTACACACCACACTCCTGAACATTACACACCACACTCCTGAACGTTACACACCACACTCCTGAACGGTACACACCACACTCCTGAACATTACACACCACACTCCTGAACATTACACACCACACTCCTGAACATAACACACCACACTCCTGAACATAACACACCACACTCCTGAACGTTACACACCACACTCCTGAACGTTACACACCACACTCCTGAACGTTACACACCACACTCCTGAACGTTACACACCACACTCCTGAACGTTACACACCACACTCCTGAACGTTACACACCGTTACACACCACACTCCTGAACGTTACACACCTCACTCCTGAATATTACACACCACACTCCTGAACACCACACACCACACTCCTGAACATAACACACCTCACTCCTGAACATAACACACCTCACTCCTGAACATTACACACCACACTCCTGAACATAACACACCTCACTCCTGAACATTACACACCACACTCCTGAACGTTACACACCTCACTCCTGAACGTTACACACCACACTCCTGAACGTTACACACCGTTACACACCACACTCCTGAACGTTACACACCTCACTCCTGAATATTACACACCACACTCCTGAACACCACACACCACACTCCTGAACACTACACACCACACTCCTGAACATAACACACCTCACTCCTGAACATAACACACCTCACTCCTGAACATTACACACCACACTCCTGAACGTTACACACCTCACTCCTGAACGTTACACACCACACTCCTGAACATTACACACCACACTCCTGAACATAACACACCTCACTCCTGAACATTACACACCACACTCCTGAACATTACACACCTCACTGCTGAACGTTACACACCACACTCCTGAACGTTACACACCACACTCCTGAACGTTACACACCACACTCCTGAACGTTACACACCGTTACACACCACACTCCTGAACGTTACACACCTCACTCCTGAATATTACACACCACACTCCTGAACATTACACACCACACTCCTGAACGTTACACACCACACTCCTGAACGGTACACACCACACTCCTGAACATTACACACCACACTCCTGAACATTACACACCACACTCCTGAACATAACACACCACACTCCTGAACATAACACACCACACTCCTGAACGTTACACACCACACTCCTGAACGTTACACACCATACTCCTGAACGTTACACACCACACTCCTGAACGTTACACACCACACTCCTGAACGTTACACACCGTTACACACCACACTCCTGAACGTTACACACCTCACTCCTGAATATTACACACCACACTCCTGAACACCACACACCACACTCCTGAACACTACACACCACACTCCTGAACATAACACACCTCACTCCTGAACATAACACACCTCACTCCTGAACATTACACACCTCACTCCTGAACATTACACACCACACTCCTGAACGTTACACACCTCACTCCTGAACGTTACACACCGTTACACACCACACTCCTGAACGTTACACACCTCACTCCTGAATATTACACACCACACTCCTGAACACCACACACCACACTCCTGAACACTACACACCACACTCCTGAACATAACACACCTCACTCCTGAACATTACACACCACACTCCTGAACGTTACACACCTCACTCCTGAACGTTACACACCACACTCCTGAACGTTACACACCACACTCCTGAACACCACACACCACACTCCTGAACATTACACACCACACTCCTGAACATAACACACCTCACTCCTGAACATTACACACCACACTCCTGAACGTTACACACCTCACTGCTGAACGTTACACACCACACTCCTGAACGTTACACACCACACTCCTGAACGTTACACACCACACTCCTGAACGTTACACACCGTTACACATCACACTCCTGAACGTTACACACCTCACTCCTGAATATTACACACCACACTCCTGAATATTACACACCACACTCCTGAACACTACACACTACACTCCTGAACATAACACACCTCACTCCTGAACATAACACACCTCACTCCTGAACATTACACACCACACTCCTGAACGTTACACACCTCACTCCTGAACGTTACACACCACACTCCTGAACACCACACACCACACTCCTGAACATTACACACCACACTCCTGAACATAACACACCTCACTCCTGAACGTTACACACCACACTCCTGAACGTTACACACCTCACTGCTGAACGTTACACACCACACTCCTGAACGTTACACACCACACTCCTGAACGTTACACACCACACTCCTGAACGTTACACACCTCACTCCTGAACGTTACACACCACACTCCTGAACGTTACACACCTCACTCCTGAACGTTACACACCACACTCCTGAACGTTACACACCTCACTCCTGAACGTTACACACCACACTCCTGAACGTTACACACCACACTCCTGAACGTTACACACCTCACTCCTGAACGTTACACACCACACTCCTGAACGTTACACACCACACTCCTGAACGTTACACACCACACTCCTGAACATTACACACCACACTCCTGAACATTACACACCACACTCCTGAACATTACACACCACACTCCTGAACATTACACACCACACTCCTGAACATTACACACCACACTCCTGAACATTACACACCACACTCCTGAACATTACACACCACACTCCTGAAAATTACACACCACACTCCTGAACATTACACACCACACTCCTGAACACCACACACCACGCTCCTGAACATTACACACCACACTCCTGAACATTACACACCACACTCCTGAACATTACACACCACACTCCTGAACATTACACACCACACTCCTGAACATTACACACCACACTCCTGAAAATTACACACCACACTCCTGAACACCACACACCACGCTCCTGAAAATTACACACCACTTTTAATTTTTACTTTTACTTTTATTTTAGTCATTTTATTTTTATTTTATTTGATTTGAACTTTTGATATGTGCTTTTGAGAGTTTAAGGTTTTTGTAGTATTATTTATGTACTATTTAAGCTATTTAATTTGAGCATAATTTATATACTATTTTATATTTTTATTTTATTTATTTTTGAATTGGCTTTTAATTTTATATTTCCATATTAATTTTGTATGTATGTATTGATATTTTTTATATTTCTATAAGCTTTAGGTATATCATTCTATATGCTATTATATGTTTATAATTGTATTTTTATTTTATTTATTCATTCATTTTTATTACTATTTAGGTTTATTTTATTTTATTTTCATTTCAGTTTTATTTTTTATTTTTTTCTAGCTAGTAAATTGTTAATTCTGTAAGCAGCCGAGACATCCTGAAGTTCTTTGACTGACTCTTGTGTGTGTGTGTGTGTTTGTGTGTGTTTGTGCTTCAGGTGCGTAAATACCTGCTGATGCTGGACGTTCGTAAGGATCACGTCAAGTTCTGGAGGCCACAGGTGCTTCTGATGGTGTCCAACCCCAGGTGCAGTGTGGGATTGATCACGTTCATCAACGACATCAAGAAGAGCGGCCTCTATGTGCTGGGACACGTGCAGCTCGGAGACCTCGGTAAAACTCACTCTTTATAATACTCTTTTTTTTTTTTTCTTTTTTTTTTTAGTTATTTTTATTTATTTTTTACTTTTTTTAGATTAATTTGTATTAATTTGGTTTATATATATATATATATATATATATATATAATCAATTATATTTTATTTTTTAATTCGTATGTATTTTTTTATTTTTATGTAATATTTTTATTTAGATTCATTTATTATTTATTATTATATATTTTATATTTATTTATGTATTTGTTTATTAATTTTATGTATGTTTATTTATTTAGTTATTATTTAAATGTTAAAAATTTATGATTGTTCTATTTCATTTATTTATTTATTTATAATTTATTTATTTGTTATATTTCTAGCTATTTTATTTCATTAATTTATTTGTATTTTATATATTTTATTTTTATATTTATTTTATGTATTTTTCTTATTTAATTTTATGTAGGTTTATTTAAAAAAAAAAAAAAAATTTAATTCATTTATTTGTATTCATTTGTTGTTTATTAATATTTATATTTATATTATATATTTATATTTATATATTTTCTTTTTGTGTCTCATTAATTTATTGAAGAAGTTGAAGGAATATTTTGGGTAGTTTTCAGCCTGCCCTCCTGTTGATCAACAGTGAAATCTTCAGTAAATCTTCAGTATATTTGAGCAGTACGCCGGCCGAATGATGATCTGTGGTAATTGTCAGCAGGCGTTGCATGTGTTACATGAATATCAAGCTGAAAGTCTCTCTCTATTAATCTGTACTCTCTCTCTCTCTCTCTCTGTCTGTGTTTCTCTCTGCAGACGTTCTCCCGTCAGATCCGCTGCAGTCTCAGTATGACTCCTGGTTGTCTCTGGTGGATCATTTGAATATTAAAGCGTTTGTTAATCTCACGCTGGCCGACTCTGTCAGACACGGAGTTCAACACCTGCTGTTTATATCGGGACTCGGTGAGTCAAACCTTAATTCACATGCAACATCCCCAAAACCATGCATTTACCATCAAGTCATCACGGTTACAGCATATATTGTGGTTATTTTGCGGGAATTCTTGTAAAAATAGTTTTTCTATTATTACCCATGTGATAATGCCTGTTAGTAATAAAATGTAGTAATAAAAAATGTAATGCAATTTTATTTTTTATTTTATTCAGTGAATTAATCACAATTATTATTCTATTTAAAAATAAAAATATATAATGCAAACCTTTTTAGAATTAATCACAAGTTTTATTTTATCAAATTTAATTTAATTTAATTATAATTATAATTTATTTTATACTATTCATTTACTTCTCATTTAATTTGTTTTATTTAATTTAAAGTATTTAGTATATTTATTTAATTTTATCTATTTCAATAAATTTATTTTATTTTAATTTGCATATTTATTTGATATTATTTATTTTTATATATTTATATATTTTATTTACATTATATTCATTTATATTTATTTGTTTTATTTATTTTAAAGTATTTAATTTTTTATATTTTATTTTATTAAATTTTTTATGTATTTATACTTCTATATTTTATATTTACTTATGTTTATTTATGGTCACAGGCGGTATGCGACCCAATACTCTGGTTTTGGGTTTCTATGATGATATCCCGCCTCAGGACCAGCTTCAGGACTCCTCTTTTTCAATGTGCAAATTCTCTGAAAACTCGTCTCAAACCGAAGACCCTGAAGACCAAAACAACTCTGCCTTCCATTTCCCGCCAGTGCGAGGGGGCGTGTCTTTGGGCAGGGGCGGAGTCTGGGGTGGGAAGTCTATGGGGCCTCAGGAGTATGTGTGCGTCATTGCAGATGCAGTGAAGATGCTGAAGAACGTAGCTTTAGCGCGATATTTCGGTCCGTTCGATCGTACGCGTGCGCTCCAAG
This sequence comes from Carassius auratus, assembly GCF_003368295.1. Lineage (NCBI taxonomy): Eukaryota > Metazoa > Chordata > Actinopteri > Cypriniformes > Cyprinidae > Carassius > Carassius auratus. Next base: position 198,642 of record NW_020525441.1, on the reverse strand, counting down.
GGCCTGTATTTGTCGATGTGTGGCCAGTGAATCTCTTGCGTCCGGACAGTGCTGCGTATGTTGACACATGCTCGCTGTTTTTGCTTCAGCTCGCGTGTATTTTGAACATGACAAGGGCGTGGCAGAAAGCTAAGCTCCGCCTATTTTTATGCGTGGAGGAGGGGAGGAGCCTTAAAGGCACGGAACAGAAACTCAAAAATCTTTTGAAAGAACTGCGAATGAAGGCGGAAATCAACACAGTTCCCTGGGATTCGCAAGTCGCGCTTCATTGGCAGCGCCAGATGCGAGCGGAAGAAATCGAAGAGATGGAAAGCGAAGAGGGCGGAGTCGAAGTGTTCGCGAACAGTTTCCCTAGCAACACCTCGCGAGTGTCGGACGAATATTTACAAGCAGTTAACAAGCTCATCTTGGACCAGACGCTCCACCCCCCGGCCGTCCGCTTCCTGTATTTGCCCCGCCCCCCTGCCGACACCAGTCGTTATCATGACTACCTGCATCAGCTAGAGCTGCTCACGCGTAACCTGGGTCCGACCCTCCTGATCCACGGGGTCACGCCGGTCATCACCACCGACCTTTGACCTTTCCTCATCATTTGTACGTTAAAAAAAAAACTTTGATTTATTGTTTTTCACTTTTTCTGAGCACTTCAGAAGAGAGAGAAGAATTCCAGAAGATGTTATGGATCACGAGAAAACATTCTGTCGTTCCACTCATTCCATTCCGGTTCTTCCGTCTCTCCTCGCCCTCGTCTTTTCTCTGATTGTAACAATGTAACAAGTGGATTTCCTGGAATTCCAGAATGTTGCCACTTGGCTACTGGATATTTTTCCTGATTGTAATGTTTTACAATGTTTTTAGCCACTCCAGAAGTATTTTGAATTTTCACAGCAAAAGAACAAAGATTTGCGAGTGTGTTTGTTTACTTGATGCAATAATAATAATGTTTTTGTTTGTTTTTTACGTCAGTATGGATCTCATGCTTTCAGCAGTAACACTGAGTTTTACAGTTTTATTCACACCAAACCAAAGAACGTTGTGTGTGTGTGCCACATGTGCCTTTTTTGTTACAAAACTGAACAAAAACACACACACGACTAACAAACAGTACGACAGTATACCTCCAAACGCGTGTACGAAATCACACTCCATTCTGTTTGTATTATTTTTAATATGCAATCACATTAAGCACTGCGAAATGTAAACATATCAAAAAATTAAATTGTTTAATAATTGAATAAAAATAATGTTTGCTTACTGACTGTTGATTATTGGTTTAGTTGGATTGAACGTAGTTCTATTAATTTAGCAAATATTAATTGCAATATTATACTGATATTGTTTATTATTTGTGTAAATTCTTACAAACAATTATTATAAATTTTTTTAATGCATCTGATGAGATATTACTATTTTTTCTATTCACATTTTTGATTCTCATTGCTGTAATAAAATATTTTGTATTGAAGATGCTGTAAAATATGTTACAATAATTTTTTTCTTTATCCATGTCACAAATTTAAGGTAGTATAACAAATGCCAATTACGTATGAATTTATCGCTCTCTTTAAAATTATAGTAAGGAGAATATAAGGGAAAAATTGCTTGTTTATAAAAAAAATAATTGTCATAATTCTAAAAAATATTTTTATTTATTTATAATTAACTTGAGAATTATTTAATTTAATTTTAGTTTTAGTAATCTTACAGTATGTGCTTTTGTCATAATATTTTTTTGCTTTAAATGTCTTTCTAGTTTTTATTAGTTTTATTTCAGTTGTAGTTATTTTGGTTCTCTATTTAAACTAAATGTATGGATTGAAAATGTATAATTGGTGCCTTGGCTACTACTTTTTTGTAAAACTTTTTTTTTATATTTTAATTGATTTCAGATTGAGTTTATTTAATTTCAGCTAGTTTTTTTTTGTTTTGTTTTAGTTTTACCTGATGTGAATGCGTCTGGCTCATTTATTGGAGACATCTGAATGTGAGACATTCGACTGAAGAATAAAACGGCAGGAATGAGCGTGAGAACGGGGTGAGGGGGGTAGAGGAGATAAACCTGTTAGCTGAAGGACACTTACCTGAGCTAATGAGGTCGAGTGCTTCTTTGGACGGCATCCATGAACTGAGATGATGGAATGCGCTGACATCACATCACATCCACTCCTGCAGGAACGGCCTGTCGGGTCAGGGCATCTTTATTGCCATGGCGATGGAAGCGGTTGTCATAGCGCTGTGGGTGCCAGGAGACCCTTCATAGTTCTGTGATGCTATTTGCTGCGAGCACACACACACACACACACACACACACACACATTGTCAAATACACAAACACACTTGAGATGAGCTGCTGTTCTGTCCTTAAAGGAAACCGCACTAGAGCTGATATTTTCAATCAAATACAGTGACATTTTGCAGACTATTAAGTGTCCAAATAGTTTTTGAGGCCACTGTGTGATACAGACAGAGACTTTCCAGAAGGCCAACAATTCACTGAAAATATTGTTTTTTTTATTGTTGGTCTTAGGAAATATTCTAATTTGTTGAGATTTGGTGGGTTGTTGTTAAATGTGAGCCAAAATCATCACAATTAAAAAAACCAAAGACTTAAACTACTTCAGTCTGTGTCCATTGAATTTATTTATTACATGAGTTTCACAATTTGAGTTGAATTACTGAAATTAACTTTTCACAACATTTTAATTTATTGATATGCACCTGTTTGTTTGTGTGTGTGTGTGTGTGTGAGTGGTGTACGTAATTATATGTGAAACTTTATTATTTAATAATTATTTATTTATTAAAATCATTCAGAAGAAAGAAATCTCGCCATTTCCTCTGAGTTCATCATCATCAGTATGTACTGTTGTCTCTCTCTCTCTCTCTCTCTCTCTCTCTCTCTCTCAGAGACACACACATACACACACACACACACACACAGCTGTATAGAGTGTGTCAGTGGTCATAACATAATGAGCTGCAGTAATCTTCTGTAATTACCTGAGAGGAAACAACAAAAGTTCTGGCAGTATTTTTTTCTTCGACCCATTATCACAGTGTTCTCCTCCGACTGCGTCTGCTCACCCTTGTTTCTCCTTTATTTCTCTCTCTTTTTTTCTCTCTCTGCTAATGTTCTGGAGGAGATAAGTCGAGCTGTGCTCTTCCGTGTCTTTGGTCTGATAAGATTTCACACGCTGTTCTTAAAATGAAAGACCTTCATCTTCAGCTGTTTTCCTGGAGGTCAAACTCACATATTCAGGCATTAGTGTGACTTAAAGTTTAAAACCAAGTTAATATCAGTGTGTGTGTGTGTGTGTGTGTGTGTGTGTGTGTGTGTGTGCTGGTCTGATGTTGTTCTTTATTGTACAATAGCTGTGTAAAGGCTCAATCATAAACGTATCAACTTTGTAAACAGTCACAGAGGAAAAACTGACTTTAAATCACAATAAACTCATACAGAATCACAGAGATGCTTGACAAATGAAAACAATGTGTTCTAAAATATCAAACACACTTGATCTCCGACTGGATGGAATCAGGGTCTCTGATTGGCTAGATTTGACTTCTCTAGACTGTAAACTGGTGATGAATGAGTGTGAAAACTAGTAACACGAGATTGGTTTCTGAATGATATCTGCTCTGTCTTATGTCTGTCATTGTGTCTATTTTTGGATCGTTCATTGTCTGTCTTTTTATCTTATTGTCTGTCGTTCTATCATTCTGTCCGTCGTTCTATCATTCAGTCCGTCGTTCTATCATTCTGTCCGTCGTTCTATCATTCAGTGTGTCGTTCTATCATTCCGTCTGTCGTTCTATCATTCTGTCTGTCTTTCTATCATTCCGTCTGTCGCTCTATCATTCTGTCCGTCGTTCTATCATTCTGTCTGTCGTTCTATCATTCAATCTGTCGTATCATTGTCCGTCGTTCTATCATTCAGTCTGTCATTCTATCATTCTGTCTGACGTTCTTTCTACCATTCTGTCTGTTGTTCTATCACTCTGTCGTTCTATCATTCTGTCTGTCGTTCTATCATTCAGTCTGTCGTTCTATCATTCTGTCTGTCGTTCTATCATTCCGTCTGTCATTCTATCATTCAGTCTGTCGTTCTCTCATTCTGTCTGTCGTTCTATCATTCTGTCCGTCGTTCTATCATTCAGTCCATCGTTCTATCATTCTGTCTGTCGTTCTATCATTCTGTCTGTCGTTCTCTCATTCTGTCTGTCGTTCTATCATTCTGTCCGTCGTTCTATCATTCAGTCCGTCGTTCTATCATTCTGTCTGTCGTTGTATCATTCTGTCCGTCGTTCTATCATTCAGTCTGTCATTCTATCATTCTGTCTGACGTTCTTTCTACCATTCTGTCTGTTGTTCTATCACTCTGTCTGTCGTTCTATCATTCTGTCTGTCGTTCTATCATTCAGTCTGTCGTTCTATCATTCTGTCTGTCGTTCTATCATTCCGTCTGTCGTTCTATCATTCCGTCTGTCGTTCTATCATTCAGTCTGTCGTTCTCTCATTCTGTCTGTCGTTCTATCATTCTGTCCGTCGTTCTATCATTCAGTCCATCGTTCTATCATTCTGTCTGTCGTTCTATCATTCTGTCTGTCGTTCTCTCATTCTGTCTGTCGTTCTATCATTCTGTCCGTCGTTCTATCATTCAGTCCGTCGTTCTATCATTCTGTCTGTCGTTCTATCAATCAGTCTGTTGTTCTCTCATACTGTCTGTCGTTCTATCATCCCGTCCGTCGTTCTATCATTCCGTCTGTCGTTCTATCATTCCGTCTGTCGTTCTATCATTCTGTCCGTCGTTCTATCATTCTGTCTGTCGTTTTATCATTCAGTCTGTCGTTCTATCATTCAGTCTGTCGTTCTATCATTCTGTCTGTCGTTCTATCATTCAGTCTGTCGTTCTATCATTCAGTCCGTCGTTCTATCATTCTGTCTGTCGTTCTATCATTCAGTCTGTCGTTCTCTCATTCTGTCTGTCGTTCTATCATTCAGTCTGTCGTTCTATCATTCAGTCCGTCGTTCTATCATTCTGTCTGTCGTTCTATCATTCAGTCTGTCGTTCTCTCATTCCGTCTGTCGTTCTATCATTCTGTCCGTCGTTCTATCATTCAGTCCGTCGTTCTATCATTCTGTCTGTCGTTCTATCATTCAGTCTGTCGTTCTCTCATTCTGTCTGTCGTTCTATCATCCCGTCCGTCGTTCTATCATTCCGTCTGTCGTTCTATCATTCTGTCCGTCGTTCTATCATTCTGTCTGTCGTTCTATCATTCAGTCTGTCGTTCTATCATTCTGTCCGTCGTTCTATCATTCTGTCTGTCGTTCTATCATTCTGTCTGTCGTTCTATCATTCAGTCTGTCGTTCTACCATTCTGTCTGTCGTTCTATCATTCTGTCTGTCGTTCTATCATTCTGTCTGTCGTTTTACCATTCTGTCTGTCGTTCTATCATTCTGTCCGTCGTTCTATCATTCAGTCTGTCGTTCTATCATTCAATCTGTCGTTCTATCATTCTGTCCGTCGTTCTACCATTCTGTCTGTCGTTCTATCATTCTGTCTGTCATTCTATCATTCTATATGTCGTTCATCCATTCATTCTTTCTGTAGTTTTATCATTCTGTCTGTTATTCGATCTACCGTTCTGTGTGTCGTTCTATCACTGTGTCATTCTATCATTCTGTCCGTCGTTTTGTCATTCTGTCTTTCATTCAATCATTCTGTCTGACATGCTATCTGCCAGTCTGTCGTTCTATCATTATGTATGTCGTTCTGTCCTATCTATCTATCTATCTATCTATCTATCTATCTATCTATCTATCTATCTATCTATCTATCTATCTATCTATCTATCTATCTATCTATCTATCTATCTATCTATCTATCTTTAAAAAAAAAAATCAATTTATGCACAGACCAGAAAACCTCTGTTTCTCTTTCTCCTGGTTTACGTCTCTTATTTGTGTGGTTTTCTCTGTTCTCTCTATTTTCTATTTTCTCTCTTATTGTCGGTAATGCACTGAAGTATTTTTCAGCCCCCCTCATATTTCTAACAGCTCTTTTTTCTTTCTTTCTCTCTCTCTCCCCCCTCGTCTTTCTGTCTGTCTCTCTCTCCGTAATTACTGTCGCTCTCTGATAGGATTGTTTTTCTCAGGTGAGTGCGCCCAGTTCTCATCGCCGTGGGAACAGCTCGACACTAAATTATAACTTCTGCTCCATAACAGAGCTGAGCGAAAGAACCACTGCGTTAAAAACAGAAAGAGAAGCAAGGAGAGGCAGAGAAAATGGCAGAATGAACATCTTAATTGTTTCTGTTTGTTTGTTTGCCGGTGTTGTGGGTAATTAGCACATTGTGAGAGAGGCGTGAATAAGTGTGGAAAACTCGTCAGGTGGAAAGAAGTCGTGTTCATTTGTGCCGCTCATCTCCTGCTGCTGTAAACACACACACCTGAACACACACACACACACAGCATGCATCTTTCAATTCAAAGTTATTTTTTCACTTAGGATTGTGATGCAAATTAGGCTGTAAATTCACATGAAATAAACCTTGAGTCTATTTACTTAAAACACATTCCTATTGTGAGCAAGTCATAAGTGCAGGTAAGTTCGGTAGAGTTTAATCTTTAGTAGTTTTAAATCATGGTTTGCTTTTGCAACTCTGGTCAATAAGTTAGCATTTTTATGTGACATTTAAAGCAAAAAATATGCATCGTTTGCATCTAAAGTTCAGATAAATATTTTTTTTTCAATTGCTTACACACTAAATCTTTACTTCTCGCACAGTTTCTCAAAGCTGACACAAATCAAATCTGCAAAACCATAACCAACCATATCTCATTCTATTCCACAACTGTACATAAAATTGATTTATTCTCTATTTATATTTAGATATGTGTATCTTTATTCTCATTTTGTTTTTATTGTCTGTATTGTTGTTGTCTCTGTGCAGTGGAAGCTAATGTCACTAAAACAAATTCCTCGTATGCACAAGCAATGTGTTTGGGATATTCTGAATGCAGTGCTTCATTTTGCAAGAGATGTGAGACATTTTGCATGTTGTGTGTGCAGTTCATGTATTTTTGAAGTTTTGAAGATGTGTGCAAGCAGTTGAAAAAGCTGTGATATGTAGAGCATGATTCTGTTGTGCTCTGGACGTTGGCAGGACTGGATGAGTTGCACCTGTAGGTGATCAGATCAGATATGAACAGATCGATTCGGCCGTGTGTCATTGAGTCTGCTGTGAGACGGGAAACCCTGCAGTCACAGAAATGAGTCTCTGAACACCAACCTGTGACGCTGCTTTCCATTCGCTGCTGTCTGTGTGAGCAGATGTTTATTTTTCACACAGATGTTTCCTCGAATGGTTAAATACCGTTGCAGCTGTATATTCAACATCTGCTGCATTCTGCTGATTTACATGTTAAACTAAAACTAAAACCATTAAAAAATATATTTACTTGAAATGAAATAAACATAATTTAATTATTTCAGCTAGTTGCCAAAGCAGCGTTTCTAGTTTTAATGTTTAGAATTACTTTAGAAGCAAGGTCTTTAGAGTTAGCTAAAGCAAAAACCATTAAAATAAATAATAAATAAATAGCAAAATAAAATAAGATATAAAAATATTACATTCCAGCTAAAGGCAAAATTTACTAAAACAGAAATAAAAGCAATAAAAACAATAAATACACTTTAAAACAACAGAAACTAATACAAATTACAAAAACATGACAAAATTGCTAATACTTAAACTAAAATTAATATAATGGCAGGATATATATGTAATATACTGTATGCATATATAATGTAATATTAATAAAAACTATAAAAATATATCTTAATAATAAAATAACACTGACTTGAAGTACTTAATTAAAAATAAATGAATGCATTAAACAAAATTAGTAAAACTTGAAGTAAAATTTAAGTGAGAGTCAAGGTAACAACAGACAACAGACATTTAATTGATAATTCAGTATCGGCTGATATAGGATCATGTCAGAGCATCTCTACTCAATTCTACACACGTGGAAATCATAAGAAGCGATGTCCAACTTTGCAAACTACTTTTACTGTAATAAAACCATGGTGAATTTTCGTAAAGGGATGATTCGTATTGATATGACGAGCTGCAGCTCAAAATACATGATAGATGGAAACATTGTGCATTATGATGGAGTTTTTCCTTGCCTTTAAAACTTGATAAATCTAGTTTTTGCTATCCTAACTATATGCATGTGATAGCATACATAGAAATGACATTACACATGATTTCCTGGCTTTCTGTGGCATCTTTGTGTTGTCTTGTCTGCTATTATTGTTGTACGAATGTAATTTTAACAGACTATTCGTCTGTGCTTCAGAAGGTGAATCTGACCTCAGACAGTCAGAAATCTAGATCTGCTGTGTGCTAATGGCACTAAACACACATACAGTACATGATGAACCTCATCTGACAGGAGCATCCAGCATCGCTCTTCTCAAGCGCAGCATGGGTTTATTTCCTGCTTTGATCAGGGGAAAGTATTCCAGGGCAATTTATGATTTCCCATACAAACATACTTTAGCATTCTAGACAAACGTACTTCATCTGACATGAATAAACATCTCAAGCTTACAGAAAGAAATCTATTTATCATGAGTAATATTTCAGGAATATCTTTTCTTTCTGATTCTGTCTTTCGGAGTCAAAACGTTTTATTCATAAAGGATACTTTAAATCATTTAAAATGCACATTTAGAATGTTCCAAAAGATTTCTATTAAAAAAATAAAATACTGTTCTTTTGAACTTTTTTTTTATGCATCTGTGAAGACACGGTTTCCACAAAAGTAAGAACCGTGTCAGAAATGTTTTTTTAAGCAGTAAATCATTATATTTTCATGATTTCTGAAGATCATGTGACACTGAAGACTGGAGGAATGATGCTGAAAATACAGCGGAGCATCACAGAAATAAATTACTCTTTAACACACATTCACACAGAAAACAGATGGTTTAGATTCTAATAATATTTCATGTTTTTATATATATTTTTTGATTAATAAAAAAGGCTTGGTGAGCAGAAAAGACAACGCTAGCTTGTGTGGCTTTTGAAGACAAATCCAGACCGGAAACATTAGAGTGAGACAGAGGTGTAGAGTTTAATAGAGTAAAATAGAGCGTGCGGTGTAGAGTTGAGGGCTTGTGCCGTCAGGACTGATGGATGACTGCTGACACTTTTATGACTTCCTGTTTGTTCTCCAGGCCGAGCAGAAAATAGCACTGTCATATAAAACTCAACAGAGCAGAGAGACGGGAGAGAGAGATTCATTTACACTGCTTTAAATGAGAAATTAGAATACAGTGTGTGTGTGTGTGTGTGTGTGTGTGTGTGTCCAGTTTGATCCAAATCCAGAGAACAGATCAAAACAAAGGTGTGCATTACAGAACACTTATTACAATCACATGTGGACGAAACCAACCCAAACCAGTTCAATAAAGCAAGCTCATGTTTCTCTCGTGGTGGATTTATACACAGCTCCATATGCTGGAGACATTAAGACTCCTCCTCCGTCCTCCTGAAGTCTCTCTCTCTCTCTCTCTCTCTCTCTCTCAGGGTCGTAAACTCACTTCAGGAACATCTGCACTCAGAACCAGATGTGAAGGTCTAGTCTCAACCCGGACTAACACAGACGTCTCAGGTGATTTCATCACGAATCTCTCGCATCTGATTCAGACCACCTTAAAAAATGAGACAGCATTCGCTCTGCACTCCCAAAAAACACGGTTCTTTATTGATGGAACATTTAACATTTCCCAACATTTCCATTCCACAAAAGGTTGTCTCTAACGGAAAAGTTCTTCACACTGCACTCTTAAGTGTGTTTTAACATTGATGCCGGGAATTAACCATTTTTGGCAGAACCTTTCACTCAACAGTTTTTAAAAGAACCATTTTTTTTCCTAAGTTTGAAGAACTTTTCTAAAAATCTAAATATTTAAGAACCCTTTAACATCAGGTTTTTACAGTGGAATGTTTTTTTTTTAACTCTTCTCACACACACACACACACACACACATACACACACACACACACACACACACACACACAATTCCTATAGGAACTGTTTAATGGGCTACTTATTAACTAACTATTCTAATTAAAGCTCAATCACAATTTTAGATGGAAATAGCTAATGAAGCATCTTCACTGCGTTCACATGAATTATACTGAACCTGCTGAAATGTTCCCAGAAATATATTTTATTTTCCAAACGTGCCTTCTGAATAATAATGACATGCATTTCTCCGCTAACCTGCAGCAGTCTTCTCATTAACAGAGTTTTTCTCTTACGGATCTGATTTCTATTTCTATTTCTGAATGAATTCTATGAGAAACTGGATTTGTTTTGTGTGTTTTGCTTGTTGTGCTCTTATTTTAGTCTTTTAAAACAGATTGAATGAGAGTGGTATTGTAGCAGTTTTGAAGAAATGTAACAATGTTTATCATATTTATGCACTGGCAGCACTATTATTAGTTCCATAGTATTGAAAAAATGCATGCGAGTCAATGGCTGCCGTCAACTTTTGGGGACCATCTCTTCTCCTGTCACTGAAAGTGTCTGGATTTTTCACATTTTAAGTGCTGTTTATTTAACTAGCCGGCTACAGCATGCATAGCTGGAAACTAGAGAGCCATATGATTTGTAAACGGAAATGTGTCACGAAATTCAGTGCATTAAATGCTCTTCAGGGAACCAAAATGGCACTGCTATGAAAACCTCCTTTCAAAACCTGTTTTTTTAAGAGCGTGGTTAAACCCTCAAGCTTTTATTTTCATATTAAACTGCAGGATATCCTTTTAGATTCTGTGGTGGAATAAAGTTCACTCCTGAAACAAACCGGGTGTGAAAACAGCCCAACACTCGTCACAAGTCATTGAGTTTTCTTGCTCTGGAAAATGTCTTTGCCCCGGACTGAACTGAGGCGTGTCGTCTGTAGCTGCCGCTAGCAACATCAGGGTCATGGGTTCGATTCCCAGGGAATGCACGAACCGATCAACCTTGAATGCAATGTAAGGAGAAAAGCATCTGATAAATGCATGCATGTAAACGTTTTTGCGAGAAGGCGTTATTTTACCGTGATCCAGGATGCATTAGCGGTGACACTACAAATGTGAGGTGCACACATGTATTTCTGACTAATTACACCCACTAATTTACTCCAGTGTTATTTTCACGTGTTTTCTGTGTTGTTTCAGCGTGCATTTCATTGAATTAATGTTACTGACACAAAATTAGTGCCATCACAGTTTGTACATAGCAAATGTGCACTATTTTCTGTTTTATTTTATTTTTTGTGTTTGATAAATGCACCATGTTAATTGCGTCTGTAACCATTGAACATTAGAGAGGACTTTGATTTTGGAGAGTTGTAGTGGTTTTTATTTCTAAGGATTAAATAACTAATAGATTCGAAGCAAGATTAAGTATATTTTAATTTGTAAAAGAAAAAAAATCATTTTAATATATGCAATAATGCAATAATATGTGCAATAATAAGAATCGAACATATGTCTAATATGTAGAAAATGCATTATTCATTGTATTTCACGCATATTATTCAGGTCTTTGATTACCATTCCTCTTCTTTTGTAAGTCCCTTTTAAAAATCTATCATTTGTCTAATATGTGACCCTAGACCACTAAATCAGTCTTAAGTGTCAATTTTCTTCTGAAATTGAGATGTATGCATCATCTGAAGCTGAATAAATCATCTCTCCAGTGATGTGTGGTTTGTTAGGAGCACAACAGGGCTGCAAAAAAATCAAAATATTGAGAAAATCATCTTTAAAGTTGTTCAAATGTAGTTCTTAGCAATGCATATTACTAATCAAAAAATATGTTTTGATATATTTATGGTAGGAAACTTACAAAATATGTTCATAGAACATGATCTTTACTTAATATCCTAATGATTTTTGGCATAAAAGAGAAATGTATAATTGTGACTCATACAGTGTATTGTTGTCTATTGCTACACATACACCTGTGATACTGATGACTGTTCTGTGATCCATGCACACATTACTTTTTTTTCAAAAATATGATTCATTGTATTTGATGAATATTGTTGGCACTTTGATACATTTCTTAATTCCCATATTTAAACATGTATTTAATCACAGATCAGTGAATATAGCGTCTGTTTCAGTTGAACTGTGGGTTGCATGTAATAATGTAATAATGTCATCCTCAGGGTTTTGGGCTTAGATAGCAAGCACTAATATCGATCCCTTATGAGGGGACATACAGCCCTCCAGAGTCGCCTCATTTAGCAATGTGAAGGGCTGCTCTCCTGGTCGCTAGGTAACACACACTCTTTCACAGCTTTCTGGATTCACAGGTGTAAATTTTGGAGATTGGATTTGTTCAGTGTGTGTGTGTGTGTGTGTGTGTGTGTGTGAGACTATTATTCTTTCAGCCACAGCTGATAACAGGTGAATCTGATCACGAATGCAATCACAGATGAATCTGTTCACATCTGACCGTCTGAGATGCTTTAGTTCGGATGTTTTCTATGAATTCTAAAATATTTAAATACTAAAGTCTGAATTACATTACATTTGATGATGCAGATGAAGTATTAAACCTACAGTTTTTACTGTAAAGTGAGATGCACAAACACATTTTACAAGTTGTAAATAGAACACAGAATTTATAAAAAAATATATATATATATAAAATATATTTGGTGTAACAAATGTTATGTTTTGCAAACATTCTGATTAATTTATGAAAACATTATTAGAAGCATTTTGTCTTGGTTTTGCAAACAATAAAAATAAAAAAACAGTTTCATTTTATCATTATTTGAACGTTACTTTTGAATGTTCTCAAACAAGTTGTAGCATTTGAAAAAAAAAAACGTTACAAATGTTCCAGAAAAAAAACATTCCATAAATTATATATAAATAACATTTGTGTGAATACATTACTAAAAACCCAGATAACTGTAAATGAACATAATGTTACAGGAAGAACATTTGTTGAGAATGTAAAGGATGTTTTGAGAATGTTGCCTGTTCGCTGGGAGAACATTTGACAGATTAGAGTTTCTTTGGTTTGAATTAATTAACTCATTTACGTTTATATGCATTTTCATCCAAAGCAACGTACAAAAGAGGATTAAAAGCAATGCAACAAAGAGCCCAAAATATTCATAACATACCACACCATGCATGTGTATAAGACGGATCTTCATGTGCTTCTGAGGAAACATTCAGATATGATCCACACAAGATACTGTGCATGGAGCTTTGAGATTGTGAGGATAGTTTGCATCTTGAGGTCATCTCAGCTCTTGGCATGTGAGCGGCTCCTGGTTAAAGGTGTTTAGGATGGACCTGGACTTTGGCAGTGAGTCCAGAAAGGACTTGAATGTGTTGGACTTTCTACACTGGCTGTTTTCTGTTTGTTTGTGACATATGGACGGACACGTCGACAAGTGGCAAATGAGATTGTGTGTTTGTGTGTTTTGGGGTTGGAGCCAAGGGCCGAAGAGAACCGCTCGGTGCTTATCAGACTCAACACATTGCCTCTCTCTCACACACACACACACACACACACACACTTCACTAGTACACAAACAACTTCCACTTTCTAGTGAATCAGGGGACGTTAAGTGTTTTATCTTGTGTGTTTGTTTGTGTGGGAACTCTCTGATATCCGCTGTCATATGTGAATTATGAGCCAATTTCCACAGTTAATGGATTTATTTCTGGTCCAAACTCGTGGCCTTTGGTTTTGACCTTTCACCCCTCTTCGCGTCACTAAACCCCTTCTCTTTTCTTGTTTGCACATGTGATCCGGTGGATTTGGGATCCAGATTTGATAAAAAAGACACAAATGAGCGCACACTAATTCATTCAGATTGTTCTCTTAACTCTCAATGATTATCTTAAAAGTGTCACACAAAAGTGATGCTTCTTTCTTTTTGCCAACTTGCATTTCTTTGGTCTGCTAAATGCTTCATTCAGCATATATATATATATATATATATATATATATATATATATATATATAAAAATAGCTCAAATAGGTTAAATGAACTTGATCTTTAGTATTGAAAGCTCAATTTAACTCTCAACTGCAATGCATGCTACAACTCACAATGTGGGAATCTGTGAATGACCTTCAGCCGAAGGTCATGTGATCTTGAATGGCCAATCAGAAGCCCTTTAGGTTTGGAGCTGGAGTTGGCGAGAATGTGTGAGTCGGAGGAAGAGCTGGTGTTTATGGGATGGATTTATGAGCGAGGCGAGTGTCCGTGTTTGGCAGGAGAGAGGGAGCGTCTAAGAGGCTGGATGAAAGAGAAAACAGCACGAGATGAAGAGAGGGCTTTATAGACGGAGAGAGAGATGGATGGATGAATCCCGGTCTTTAAGCTCCATTAGAAGAGCTTTATATTCAGTGTAATGAACTGAAGGGTACAGGAAGGAGAACACACACACACACACACACACACACACACGCGCGCACACACTCACACACACACAGACTCACTCACACACACACACTCACACTCACACACACACACGCGCACTCACACACTCACACTCACACACACACACACACACAGACTCACTCACACACACTCACACTCACACACACACACACACACACACACTCTCTCTCTCTCTCACACACACACACACACACACACACACACACACTCACACACTCACACTCACACACACACACACACACGCGCACTCACACACTCACACTCACACACACACACACACACAGACTCACTCACACACACTCACACTCTCTCACACACACACACACACACACACACTCTCTCTCTCACACACACACACACACACACACATTCAAATATAATATTTATTTAGAATTAATGTTTATGGATTATATGTAATATTATTATTATTATATATTATTATATATTTATATAGTAAAATGTTAATAAATTTATATACATAATAATGATATGATATATTAAAATAGATAAAATAATATATTAATAAATTAATTAAATAGTTTATAAAAATTGAGTTATGTTATATTTAAATATTAATATGAAAAAAAATAACAATATTGCAATAATGCAGCCAAACAATTTGCACATTTCATTTGATTGTGAATTAAATCATGTAAAAATAAAATTAATATTAAGTCATTATTTAACCTGGTGATGTTCTAATTCTGTATGACCTAATAAACAAAATAAAAAATGACCATCTACAGGCGTTAACAAGATGTTTTGCATACAACTTATAGCCATTTATTCATACAAAATGACAGCATTTGGAGCAAAACAAACTGAAATGTAATATATTATTCAGTGACTGTGTCTCCGCTGTGCATGAGACTGTTTAAAGGTTTAAATAATATATATATATTTATGTTCAATATATTTTTTCAATAAATAGATGTGAATGTGGATTGTAAATGTACTCAAAATTATGCAATAAATCAATGTCCAATGTAATGAAATCTTCATCTTTTTATAAATGCTTCAGTTTGGGGGTGAAATACGACTCTGGTGCAGTAGTTTTTGTGATTTTCACACCAATTTGCTTCAGGTCTGAAGGTTTTTAAATAACAAACTGATTCTTATAAACACTTCCAGCCCATCATGTGTGTTCATGAAGCAGTGTCTGGCAGGAGCTTCTGAAAGAGAAATCTGAGCTGGAGACGACTGGAAAACCACTTAAATTCACATTAACCCTGAATGTGTGTGTGTTTGTGTAAGAAATCTGCTTTCTCTCGGCCGTCTCACAGCTTCAGGCGCTGTGTGTTAGTTCGTACACAGATTTATTCACTGGTTCTGGAGGGGACGCTGGCAAAGGTCAAAGGTCGCGCTGGACATCCCTCAAACAAACGGAGCGTCTGAGGACAGATCCAGCTGTTCCAGGATCAGTTCTAACAGGATCGGTCTCCCTGAAGCGCAGCTGCGGATCTGTCTCTCTCTCTCTCTCTTTCTCTCACCGCAGGCGAAACATGAGACACATTCACCCTGAAATCTGGAGAAAGAAATAAGAAATTATATTTTGCACGAGGCATAAGTCGCACATTTCCGTGAGTATTAAATGTGAAACGCCGTTCCGAACCCATTTTATTTTCGAATGCAGTGTTCCTAGTTAATCAGGATATTCAATTACTTAAAAAAAAAAAAAGATAAAGAAGTAGGGCAAGATTTTATCCGTGAGTAATTGATTGGATGGGAATATAATATGGGAGAATGCAAAAAAACTGTGATATCTAACTTGCTAAATAAATAGGATTTTCATGGACAACTGTAAGTATTCAACAGATTAAATGCACTATTTATTTAGTGATAACAATTCGATTTTGCAGGTGCTTTATTATCATGAAAATAATGTCAAATAATGCAAAAATAAATAAATTAAATAATACAAATATTTCTTATGCAATAATAAATATTAAACAGAAAAATGCTTTTTTTTAATAAATAAATTATCTTAACAATAATGCCAAATAATGCAAAATAGACACAGATAGGATTTTTCTTTATAAATAAAGTGATTAGTTTGAGTGATTCAAATGTGATAAATAATGCAAAAAAATATTATTGTTTATTTAAATTATATTTTTATGCAAAAAAATAAATAAATAAAATAAAAAATTTATTAATCCTGTTTTTTTCCATTTGGTGTGAAACATGACCCAGATATGTTCATGTCAGGTTCATCCAGCAAGTGTGATAGATGACAGTGTGATTGTGACACACACACACACACACACATGCAAATGAACAAAGCTTGTGAATATTCTTCACACACACACACACACACACATAGCTGGTGTGAGTGGTGGTCAGTTATCTCTGGGTCACACATTCATCCTGTGCTATTACGACGGACACTGCAGTGAAATAGACCAATGCATCAGTGTCACACAGCCATGGGTGTGTGTGTGTGTGTGTGTGTGTGTGTGTACAAATATTGCAAATATTACAAAAATACAGCACACATATATTGGTTAAATTGGCTTCTGTATAATTAAACTCAACTTTTTTGATTGCTACTTTGCAGTATTGATGTATTTCTTTCTGCTTATTGCAGAGCATTCTGGAATCGGTGAAGGATTCATGCAGTGCTGCCTTTTGGTTTTGGCTAAAAGGAGTCAAAATGATGGTATTAGCCTTTACAAGAAAAACAAGAAAGGCAGAATAAAATAGTCTGAATGACAGTAATAAAAAAATATTAATATAGTAATAGAAATGAGTTCCAAAGAAGCGGATCAAGTGGCCTTCAGCTGACAGCGAAACCATGTGGTCACACCGATGTTTGTGAGATCCTGAGAGCTACGACTAACTCTAACCCTAACTCTAACTCTAACCCTAACCCTAACCTTAACCCTAACCTAACCTAATCCTAACCCTAACACTAAGTCTCAAACATTAGCACAAGGAGGCAAGTGAGGAACAAAAGCAACCAGTTGCTGAGCTTCGTAACATCCTAAGAAAAAAGCTAATGTCCCTGCACAGAGCAGAGTGGCACCACAGACGGGGTAAAGAAAGAGCAAAGAAGCATTCTGACTTCATTTCCAACCCTTTTTCCTTCACTAAGAAGCTTCTAGGTGCCAAGCTACTTACTGAGGAGGAGGTAAACTCTTTCTTGCACAATCCCCAGAGCGCCCCAGATAGAGACCTGGAACGGGAACCATACACAGCCCTCAGAAGTCCACAATCTCCAACACTTGACTTTATTACGAGAGAGCCCAGATGGATAGAGGTTCAGGAGGTGGGAAGAGGAGCCAGATCAGACTCCACTCATTGTGTCCACTGTCCACAACTCTTTCGGTACCTGTGGAAGAGTTTAAGGGTGATCTAGCACAGGGGGAAGAGTTGCCAGACAGTGTAGATGTGCAGAAGGAAGAGATCTCAGTAAACATCAGTCAGTTCAGAGATTTCTCACTGCTGAGCGTCGAAGGCAAGGTTTTCTTTATAATCCTTTCATGGCGAAAAACTGAAACCATCCTGAAGAGCAACAATATTGATACTTTTGAGCAAAGGTGTAGAATTCCAGGAGCTGTTTGTAACACATGGGAGTCATTACACAACTCATCAGGGATGCTCGAGAAGGTAAAAGAGACTTTGCTCAATTATGGTTGGACCTTGCTAATGCATTTGGATCCATACCTCACAAACTTATTGTGCTTGCCCTCCAACGAAATCATGCTGCCAGCAAAATGATGGACCTTATCCTGGACTATACCAGCATCTCAGTTTAAGAGTCAATGCTGGATCGGGTACATCAGACCGGCATCGACTAGAGAAAGGCATGATCACCGGTTGTACCATCTCAGTAATTCTCCATGTCCTCAACATGAACATGATTGGCAGAGATGACGACTGAGGCACGAGGCATTGGTGAGGCTTTGGCTACATCCCGGTTATGAGAGTTGACAATGCTCAAGGTAAAACACATCAACATCCTGTTTAAGGGGAAGTGCGTGCAGGTGTGGAGGAAGTAAGGGCTGGCAGGATGGTGGGAATCAGGCGGCAAGGAGCTTTGACTGAATTGAATAATGTTCAGCAACGTAAGATCACTTGGGCTGACATCTGGAAGAAAGACTTCCATCGAATCACATTCTTCGTCCAAATTGTCTACAATGTCTTACCAAGTCCAGCAATCCTCCACATCTGGGGTAATAGTGAGACACCCTCTTGCTCCCTCTGTTCAGGAAGGGTATGGGCCTAGTCATGGCCTAATGGTTAGAGAGTCGGACTCCCAGTCGAAGGGTTGTGAGTTCTAGTCCCGGGCCAGGAATTGTGGGTGGGGGGAGTGCATGAACAGCTCTCTCTCCACCTTCAATACCACGACTTAGGTGTCCTTGAGCAAGGCATCAAACCCCAAAACTGCTCCCCGGGCGCCGCAGCATAAATGGCTGCCCACTGCTCCGGGTGTGTGTTCACAGTGTGTGTGTATGTGTGTGTGTTCACTGCTCTGTGTGTGTGCACTTCGGATGGGTTAAATGCAGAGCACAAATTCTGAGTATGAGTCACAATACTTAGCTGAATGTCACGTCACTTTCACTAGAACATCTCATTAGCTGCTGCCCAAAATCCATTGGAGAAGGTCCATGACCAGGTGACCAGCTGAGAGCATTTCTACATGAAGGCCATCTAGGCCCACAACCATAAGCCAAAGATCATCAAGTTACTCAGAGTAAGAGAGAAAACTCACCCACGGCTGAGAGTAAACTCTGGTCTCTTTTACTGACTGGCAACTGGATCTTGATAAACGTCTGAAGATCCCTACCAGAATAACATCTACCCCAGACAGCAAGCAGTTTTGGCCCAGAACCGGCCCACATCTGGCCCGCGTGAAATCCATGCAGGCCAGATGTGGGCCGGATGTGGGCCGAAACTGCTTGCTTCATCCAGACACGATAATTGTTTAAGATTCCTCCAAACATTGATCTTGCTGGAACTGGAACTGTGCCTTGGGAAGAGCACATGGACGAGGCCAGCGAGAGGAAGCGTGCTAAATACCAAGAGCTAGTTGAAGAGTACAGGAGGCAGGGCTGGCAAACTCCTCGTGAGCCTCTGGAGGTGGGCTGCGGGGGTATTGCAGGGAGATCAATCTGAAAAGCATTCAACCTCCTTGGTTTCACTGGGGAGGCGAAAAGAAAGGCGATCAGATTCACAACTGAAGCTGCAGACATAGCAAATAGCTGGTTTTGGATTAAAGCCACCTAGTGAGGGCAGCACTGTGGGCAGTTTCTGCTGGGACACAGGCCTGGGTCTGATTAACCCTGGCGAGGGAGTCTGATGTTGAAAGACCCGAAACACCCAATGACCCCAAGATACATCACAGATGAGCATCGCATAGGATGCATTATATAATGATGTGTAGAGAATGAGCAAAAGCAGAATAAGAGTCTGAAAAGTATTCATAAAAATGAGAAAAATATAATAATACAAACATTAAAATAAATTGTATAATTATTGTATAGTATATATTTTGTTTTATTTGTATAATTATCATAAATTAATTATATGTAATTTTAATGCAGTATATATTTAATATAATATATATAATTTATAAATGATCTGATGCATTCCCAGGACATGCCTACAGAACCTACAGTCAGCAAAACCAAATAAAGTTCTCAAAAAAAAAGTAATAAATAAAAATAAATAATAATAATAAAAAAAGAAGATAAAACATAGTTATGAAAATATTTATAAAATTATAATTACTATTAATTATATCACAATATTAGCTGATGCCCGTGCATTTTTATGAGCTGCCTATGATACAGTATAATGATGTCTATATATAGTCAGCAAAAACAAAATAGCCTGAAAAATAGTAATGAATAGTAATTAAAATAATAATAATAATAATAAAACAATTAGTGCTATCAAACAATTTATCGCGATTAATCGCATTCAAAAGAAAAGTTTTTTTTGCATAATATATGTGTGTTCTGTGTATTTTTATGTATATATAAAATATGCACACATACAGTGTGTATTTTGAAAATATTAATATTTATATTCATATAATTTATATTATGAATAAATATAGTGTAACGGGGCTGTTCTAGGTGGGGATAGAACCCGGGTCTGTTTGGTCCGAAGTCACTGAATTAGTGGATTGAGCTAACTCCCCACTAAATGAATCCAAGAGCAGGGATGATCAAATGGCCAGGAGTCGTGGGTCTTCAACAAGACAAAACTTTACTAATGGAAAGTGCGACAAAACAAGAGAAGCTGTGCTTCCAAAAAACAGTACAAATGAAAATAGACACAGGGGTCCAAAGACTTAAACTTAAACTTTGGCAGACTTAGCTTGCAACAGGTAACATAGGCTCAAGACTGAACAATAAGGCATGGCACAAACACACTTAAATAAGGCAAGACACAGGTGTGAGGCATCAGGCATAATGAGTGGTAGGGTTCAGCAGGAGTCTGGTGAGGGTTGCCACCTGCCGACCAGGAGGAAAATAGCAGTCCTGTTAAGGATTCCTTACAGGAGTCCCCCCTCTAAGAACGGCTCCTGACGTTCACTTGGTGGAGTCTTTGGGTGCGACGAAAATCCGTGATGAGCATAGGGTCCAGAATGTCTCGAGCAGGCACCCATGAGCGCTCCTCTGGGCCGTAACCCTCCCAGTCGACCAAATACTGTACTTTTCCTCTGACCTGACGAGAATCCACCAACCTACGCACAGTGTAAGCTGGTTGTCCATCGACAATCCGGGCAGCTGGGGCGGTCTTGTGAGCTGGGGACAGAGAAGAACAAACAACAGGCTTTAGCCGAGAGACATGAAACGTTGGGTGAATCCTCATGGACCTGGGCAGCTGTAGGCGGTAAGCTACTGGATTTATCTTCCTGAGGATCTTAAAAGGACCAATATAACGTGGAGCCAGCTTGCGAGATTCCACCCTCAGAGGCAGATCTCTGGTTGCGAGCCACACCCTCTGACCCGGACGAAGCACTGGTCCCAACCTCCGATGCCGGTTTGCATGCCTCCGCTGTTGTTGAGTTGCCTTCAGTAAAGCTGTCCGGGCCTTCTTCCAAGCCTGTTGACAACGGCGAACTAGTTGAGCAGCAGCAGGGACACATACCTCTGGCTCCTGACCAGGGAACAAAATGGGAGGGAAACCGTACTGGCACTCAAAAGGGGACATGCCTAAGGAAGAATGGTAGAGAGTATTATGTGCAAACTCTGCCCAGATTAATCGAGAGCTCCAAGTGGTCTGATTGTCTGCTGCCAAACATCTCAAGGTTTTCTCGATCTCCTGATTCACCCTCTCTGTTTGCCCATTAGACTGGGGGTGAAAACCAGATGACAGACTGATGTCAGATCCAATGAGACGACCAAAAGCCTTCCAGAACCGGGAGGTGAACTGGGAACCTCTATCGGAGACAATATCCTGGGGGAATCCATGAATCCTGAACACATGCTGCATTAGGAGCTCTGCAGTCTGGCTAGCTGTGGGAAGTTTGGGTAATGGCAGGAGGTGACAGGCTTTAGAAAATCTATCCACCACCACAAGAATGACAGTATTACCTTGGGATTCAGGCAGACCTGTGACATAGTCCAGAGAAATATGCGACCAAGGATGTTTAGGGATAGGTAGAGGATGCAGTAGTCCTTGAGGGTGGGTTCTGAGCTCCTTGTTCTGGGCACACACAGTGCAAGCGGCGACAAAATCACGGACGTCCCTTTGCAACTTTGGCCACCAAAATCTCCTCTGGATGAGCTTGCAAGTTCTAGAGGACCCAGGATGACCAGAGGGGAGGGATGCATGTGCCCACTGCAACACATCAGAACGTAGGCGGTTAGGGACAAAAAGACGTCCTGGTGGACCATTACCTGGATCCGACTGATGCCGTTGGGCCTTCTTAATGGCTGCCTCAATGCCCCACTGGATAGCTGCTATTATTTTGGTGGTGGGAAGGATGGGTTCTGGTCTGGCCTCCTCTTCTGGGGAGTCAAACTGCCTCGAAAGTGCATCTGGTTTTGAGTTCTTGGAACCTGGGCGGTAAGAAAGAACAAAGTCAAACCGGTTAAAAAACAGTGCCCAGCGTGCTTGGCGGGAATTCAGTCTCTTGGCCTCCCGAATGTAGGTTAGGTTCCTGTGGTCGGTCCAGATGAGGAACGGGTGCTTGGCCCCCTCCAACCAATGCCTCCACTCCTCCAATGCCACCTTTACTGCCAACAGCTCTCGGTTTCCAATATCATAATTCTTCTCTGCTGCAGTTAGTCGTCGAGACAGATAGGCGCATGGGTGAAGCCTGTTGTCGACCCTGGCTCTCTGGGACAAGACTGCCCCTACCCCTACATCAGAAGCGTCAACCTCCACCACAAAGGGCAACTCTGGGTCTGGAAGGGTTAAGATAGGGGCAGATGTAAAGAGTCTCTTGAGCTTGTTAAAAGCTTGATTGGCCTTCTCAGTCCACATGAATGATCGGGCAGACTTCTTGGTGAGTGCGGAGAGAGGTTCTGCAACAGAGCTGAAGTTTCTAATAAATCTTCTATAAAAGTTTGCAAACCCAAGAAAACGTTGTACCTGCTTCACGGAATTAGGTTGAGGCCATTCCTGCACTGCTCGCACCTTGCCAGGGTCCATCTGGATGTTGCCCTTGGAAATGATGAAGCCAAGAAATGGGGTTGAAGACACATGAAATTCACTCTTTTCCAACTTGACGAAGAGGCTGTGTCTAAGTAACTGGGAAAGGACCTGTCGAACATGTTGGACGTGTTCTTGGTAGTTGCGTGAGAAAATAAGGATATCGTCAAGGTAGACAAAAACAAACTTGTTCAGCATCTCTCGCAAGACATCATTAATCAGTGCCTGGAAGACAGCTGGGGCATTGACCAGGCCAAAGGGCATTACTCTGTACTCATAATGGCCCGTCGGGGTGTTGAAAGCGGTCTTCCACTCGTCCCCTTCTCGAATCCTGACCAGATGGTAGGCATTTCGGAGATCTAATTTGGTGAATATGGTGGCGCCTTGCAGGATCTCAAATGCAGAGGTCATCAGGGGCAGGGGGTAGCGATTCTTGATGGTGATGCGGTTGAGACCCCTGTAGTCGATGCAAGGCCTGAGGTCACCATCCTTCTTCTCAACAAAGAAAAACCCTGCTCCAGCAGGTGAGGTTGAAGTACGAATAAAACCATTATCCAAGGCTTCCTTGAGGTACTTCTCCATAGCGGTCCTCTCAGGGGCAGAGACAGAGTAAAGCCTACCCCGCGGTGGGCATGCTCCAGGAACCAAGTCTATAGCACAGTCATATGGTCTGTGAGGGGGAAGGGAGGTGGCTCGGGACTTGCTGAAGACTTCCTTGAGGTCAGCATACTCTGGAGGAACTCTGGACAGATCAGGGAGACACACAGGAGGCATAATACTCTGGGTTTTTGAAATGGGAAGCTGCAGTGCAACCGTGGCCTGGGGAACTTGAGGCGACTCAGGGTGAAATGCTGTGCACTTCGCGGTGGCAGATTTAAACTGAGATACAGGTAGCTCTTGAGTATCAGACCTGTCTGTTTTGAGATTGGCAGGGCACCTGGATAGTCTCGAAATTGGCTCTGGGTATACCTCCAGTTTCTCAGTAGAATGGCAAAAAGAAAGAGCAGAAACACAACAGTTAGTACCCCAACCTTTAACTACGCCTCTAGACCAGTCAATATTTGGGTTGTGACAAGTTAGCCATGGAAATCCAAGAACTAAGGGGAGTTCTGGTAACTGGATAAGAAAAAACTGTATTAGTTCCTTGTGACCCCCAACTTCAAACTGAATAAACGAAGTGCAGTGACTAACCTGTCCCGACCCCAGAGGTCTGCCGTCGAGAGCTGTGATGTTTAGAGGTTTCTGGAGGAGCATGGAAGGAATGCCCAAACGTCTGGCCACATCAAGATCTAAAAAGTTCCCAGCAGCCCCAGAGTCGATGAAAGCACCAAGCTGGTGATTCTGGTTGTTGTGGAAGATGGTGGCTTGGATAGTAACTCCAGAGGTTGTAGGATGAGGGAAGATATTTACTCTCGTTCCAGTTCCCCCTTTCCTGGACGAGAACTGGCTTTTCCCGACAATTCAGGACAGTTGGAGCGGAAATGGCCAGACCTTCCACAGTACAGACAGCGTCGCTCCCTCATCCGTCGATCCCTTTCTGTCTGGGTTAATCTTGTTCGACCCAGCTGCATGGGTTCCTCCAGATCACTGGGTTTCCCGAGTGGTTCAAAAGTATTGGAAAATTCCTGAGGACGATACACACTGGTTTCCCGACGTCGTTCCTGTTGTCGTTCTCGGAGACGATGATCTATTCGGATAGCCACCTCAATTAAAGATTCCAAATCCGGAGAAGGGTCTCTAAAAGCCAACTCATCCTTAAGTTCCGGAGACAAGGCCTGGTGGAATGTGGCCCTTAAAGCTCGCTGGTCCCAGCCACTCTCTGAAGCTAGGGTACGAAACTCAATGGCAAACTCTGCCACACTTCGAGTGCCTTGAGAGAGTCGAAGCAAACGGTAATCCACATCACCTGTGCTGGCTGGATGGTGGAAGACTCTCTTCATTTCAGAGATGAAGCTGCTACTGTTTGCAGTGAGTGGTCCCTGTTGGTCCCACAAAGCCGAGGCCCAGTCTAAAGCCTTGCCAGTAAGAAGGGTTATGATGTAAGCAACTTTGCTACTCTCTGTGGGGAAGCTGCCAGGTTGTAACTGAAATACTAGGGTGCATTGAGTGACGAACCCACGACACTTCTCAGGACTGCCATCAAATCGTTCTGGTGCTGGTAGTTTAGGTTCTGACAGGGCGGCTACCACTGCTTGAGAAGGATTACCATGTGACAGCTGAGGCTCTTGTGACGAAGAAGCTGGAGCCTGAAGATTTAAACGTTGAAGAATATCAGTAAGAATCTGCTCATGTTGCTGAATGGCAGCCGCTTGGCCTGATATGGCAGACAGAATGCGATCCACATTAGATGGTGGTGGACTCTCCTCCGCTGGATTCATGTTTTCTGGTTCAGTCTTGCTGTAACGGGGCTGTTCTAGGTGGGGATAGAACCCGGGTCTGTTTGGTCCGAAGTCACTGAATTAGTGGATTGAGCTAACTCCCCACTAAATGAATCCAAGAGCAGGGATGATCAAATGGCCAGGAGTCGTGGGTCTTCAACAAGACAAAACTTTACTAATGGAAAGTGCGACAAAACAAGAGAAGCTGTGCTTCCAAAAAACAGTACAAATGAAAATAGACACAGGGGTCCAAAGACTTAAACTTAAACTTTGGCAGACTTAGCTTGCAACAGGTAACATAGGCTCAAGACTGAACAATAAGGCATGGCACAAACACACTTAAATAAGGCAAGACACAGGTGTGAGGCATCAGGCATAATGAGTGGTAGGGTTCAGCAGGAGTCTGGTGAGGGTTGCCACCTGCCGACCAGGAGGAAAATAGCAGTCCTGTTAAGGATTCCTTACATATAGTTAATATATTAACACATTTCTTTCTGAAATGCATACATGCATGTGTGTGTATTTAAATAAACATAATAAATATACACAGCACACATACATATACTTTGCAAACAAAATATTTTATTTTGGATGCGATTAATCGCGATTAATCGTTTGACAAGTACTACAAAACAATGCAAATATAAAAATATGAATAAACAAAATAAAAAGCAATAACATAATAATAATAATAAAAGTCTGGAAAAGAGTAATGCTGTCTATGAAGTGCACTCCGGTAACGTCTGAGGTCGACTGAAGCGATGATATCTAGGAGGCAGACAGTGAGTGAGTAAGCTTGGTTTCGGTACAGAGTCACTCTGCACTTGTTTTTCATTCTCTAGTAGAAGCACATGGTTCAGTGAACTCACAGAGAGAGAGAGAGAGACTCTACAGTCCATCACACACACACACACACACACACACACACACACACACACACACACACACACACACACACTAGCCCCCTGTCCTGCTGGCTAAACATCAGTCCTCTGAGGCATTCGTTCGGAACGCTTCGGAGATGGAGTGATAAAATCCAGGAGAGGGTTCAGTCTCTCCAGAGTGTTTTCCATGTGTTTTTTTCTCTCACAGTGGGAAGAGAGACCAAAGGTAAACATCAGCTGCGTGTCAGGGTGGAAAACACACTCGTTTATTTTTCATCTTTTCATTTTTCATCCTCCCCATTCAATTATCCGTTTGCTGTCACCGCTGGAAACCACATTTAGTGATTTTCAGCCCAGTGAGTTTGCCGGAAACATCAGCTTTTGGAGGATTCACAAACATACAGATGAATATCGGTGCTTCTGTAGGTCCACACACGGTAAAACACGGTAAAACACGGTACTTCATTAGAAAACAACTGCCTAACAAACACTTACTTTAATGCTACGTAATATATTTCAATACAAAATACAAAATATGTATTAATATAACAAGGTAAAGTAAATTAAATATATTACTTTACTCGTATTAAATATATTAATTATAAAATCTATACATTTAAATGTAAATAAAAAAATACATATTTACACACAATTTTTAGAATGTAGATGTATATTTTTATTTTTATTAAATTAATTATTATTTCTTCAATTTTAAAATATAAATGTTTATATATAACTTTATTAATTTATATATATATATATATATATATATATATATATATATATATATATATATATATATATATATATATATATATATATATATATATATTCTATAATTATATTTGAAATGGTGTGTGTGTCTGTGTGTTTATATATACATAAACACACACACACACACACACACACACTAAATTTCTAATTTAATTATATAATATTTGTGTGTAAATATATGTATATATGACAGTATATTATGTCTTAAATTTAAAAAATAAATGTTTAAATATAAGTTTATAAATTTAATTGAATGTATATAAGATAACCACTATATATTGTTTACATTTAAGTGTGTGTGTGTGTGTTTATAAAACATATATTTAAATTTACATTATTTTTATATATTTAATTTATAAAATGTACTACATAAAAAAAAATAAAAAAAAATAAAATAAAAAAATAATAATAATTAAAAACCCTTCAGACTAAACTGAGTTATCACGCCAGGTAGAAATATAGATTTGGGTGTGTTTTTTCTCCTGGTATAGTTATAAAGTTCTGACCGTGAGATATTCAGGCGTCAGCGGTCAGCAGACAGAGCAGAGCTTTAATATGGAAATGATATGGAAAAATTGCGTCTTTCGTGAGAAGCACAGTAAAAGGCTCCTGACCCACGAGGAAGAGTGTTTTAATGCTTCCGCTCCAGTCTTCATCAGCTCTGACTCGAGGTGATACACGGTCATCTTCTGTGGAACGACTGCGTTATTTCCGGCTGTTTTACTCGGTACAGGCCACTTAAACTGAGTCTACCCAAAAATATCTCCACTTTCTACTCCTCTCTCCCTCAGGCCGAACACACACACACACACACACTCGCTGTGTTCAATGATATTGATTGCTCTGATCATTCTGCAGATTTAGGGCTTTCTGATAAACCTGCCGTTGCTCTCGCCGTAAATATTCCACGTTCATGAGAGGAAGGAAATGAAAGCCGCTTGGCGTCGTAATTCCTCTGGATTGTGTTTGTTTTCTAGTGTAATAATCAATGCGTTCGGGGCAGATTTGAGATATGAGCATCATTTCTCTCTCGATCACACATTCATGAAGGATCTTCACACACACTGTGCTTCACTTCGAGATAAACTAATGACCGTGAATGACTCTAATCCGATTGGCTGCTCGTTCTGTGTTTTGTTGTGTTCAGGTTTTTACCTGCAATACTGTAATCAAATGCCTTTTCCTATGTAAATAAAAAACTATTTCTGCCACACAAGGAAATAAAATATCCCTTGGTAAATAATGATAATGATAGAAAATCATAATTATGAGATAGAATAAGGTCAAAGGTCAAGGTCAAGAATATGAAATGATAGGCATAATTATGAGATAAAATGTTTATCATAAACTCGCAAAAAAGTTACAAACATGAGAAATCTTTGTGGAAAATCTAAATTAATGAGATACTAGTTCATAATTATGAGATAAAAGATTAAATAATGACAGAAATATAAAAATATGACAAGAAGTCACAAATATAAAAAGATTAAAAAATATGAAAATATGACAAAATAATATATAACTAAAACATCAAGGTCGGAAATATAAGATGCTAGGCATAATTATGAGATAGAACGTTTATCATAATTCAGAATTATGAGATAGTAAATCATAATTATGAAACAAAAGATCAAATTATGACAAAGTTACAAATATAACGAAAAGACACAAACATGAAAAGTCTAAATCCAAATGATGAGATAGTAGTTCGCAATTATGAGATAAAAGACAAAATAATGACAGAAATATATAATTATGAGATAGGAAGTCATAAATATAAAAAGATAAAAAGTAGAAAATATGACAAAAATTTTAAAACATCAAGGTAAATATAAGATGCTAGGCATAATTATGAGATAGAATGTTTATCATAATTCAAAATTATGAGATAGTAAATCATAATTATGAAACAAAAGATCAAAATTTTGACAGAAGGTTATCATTATAGACACAAACATGAAAAGTCATATTTATGAAAGATCAAAATTATGAGATAGTACTTCATAATTGAGATACAAGGTCAAAATTATGAAAGAAAGTTATTATTATGACGTAAAAAGTGACAAATATGAGAAGTCACTAGATAAAAATAAAAATAATGATACTAGTTCGTAATTATGAGATAAAAGATTAAATAATGACAGAAATATATAATTATGAGATAGGAAGTCATAAATATAAAAAGATAAAAAGTAGAAAATATGACAAAAAATATATAACTAAAAACATCAAGATAAAAAAAAAATTAGATGCTAGACATAATTATATGATTAAAAGTCATAAATATGAAATCCTAAATTATGAGATACCAGTTGATAATTATGAGATAAATGGTGAGAATTATGATGTAATGTTATAACTATTGTAAAATAACTTCTAAATAATGAGATACTAAGTTAAGACAAGTTGAAATTATTCATATTTGCTAAATTCATTATAAAAATTCCCATGGAGTTTTACAATTTTATTAAAGTACATTTCATTATTAAAAAAGGGAGTTAATTTTATTATTAAATTTGAAACATCTTGATGTGTAGGTTATTTTAGTGCTATTAATGCATTATAAAAAAATGTTAGTACTGTAGCTTTGTATGTATTATTTATAAGTACATAAAATATATGTAAAAATATATGTTATTTGTAATAACTATTAATGTATCAAAATATTTATATTAAATATATTTTTATCTTAATCAAATTAATTTTTGTAATCAAATTATTTATATTTTTTATTTTAATGTATTATTTTCATTAATTACTATCAATTACTAATGAATTATTTATTTATAGAATTTTTGCATAATCTTTCTCTAAAATATTTCCATGACTCTCCCTGTCGTTTGTGATTTACTGGAAAAATTATTTGAAAGAAAACAAATCTTGAGGGTGTATTATTTCAGTTCTTTATTTCTTGTTTTGTCTCATTGATTTTCAGTCTCTTGAGGCTCCAGCGTGTGTCGGTGAGTGTGAGGAACTCAGGATTATTCATGTGTTTCTCTGATGTTCATTGTTGTTCTCTCTTGATTTCTCTGTTTAAACACCTGCTCTGTCTCTGGCTCTGTCTCTGGCTCTGACCATCGTGGTCTTTTGCCAAAGTAATTACACACTATGAGGTGAATGGTGCTTTCACACTTTCATTCTGCTGTATCCAGATGGATGAATCTGCTGTGTGTGTGTGTGTGTGTGTGTGTGTGTGTGTGTGTGTGTGTGTGTGTGTGTGTGTTGCACTGTGGGATCTGATGCTCACTCTACAGGTGGCAAATCATTATGCAGCGCTGTCTGTCTGTATCTCTGTCTGTCTGTCATATGGTGAGTGATCATTCAAGCACAGAGCAGCCACTTTACAGTTCCACACACACACACACACACACACACACACACACACAGAGGCTGTGACCCTAAAAAGCTGTCAGTCACAGACGACATGAACACAATAAAACCCAAGCCGTCTCTTTGTTTGTTCATGTGTTTATTTATCTATCTGTGTGTTTCTATCTGTCTGTCACTGTGTTGTTTTTGTATTATTTAAAGACTAATATATATATATATATATATATATATATATATATATATATATATATATATATATATATATATATATATATATATATATATATATACAGTACAGACCACAAGTTTGGAAATATTACTATTTTTAATGTTTTTTAAAGAAGTTTCTTCTGCTCATCAAGCCTGCATTTATTTGATCAAAAATACAGAAAAAACAGTAATATTGTGAAATATTATTACAACTTAAAATAATAGTTTTCTATTTGAATATACTTTAAAAAATAATTTATTCCTGTGATGCAAAGCTGAATTTTCAGCATCATTCCTCCAGCTTCAGTGTCACATGTAACAGATCAGTCGATCACATGATCATTTAGAAATCATTCTAATATTCTGATTTATTATGAGTGTTGGAAACACTTCTGCTGTCTAATATATTTGATCAATAAAAGTTTAAAAAGAACTGCATTTATTCAAAATAATAATAAAAGAAAAATTGAATAATATATATTCTAATAATATATTTTCTTTACTATCACTTTTGATCAATTTTACACATCCTTGCCGAATAAAAGTATTGATTTTATTTATTTTTTTAGAAAGAAAAAAAATACTGATCGACCAGTAGTGTATATTGTTATTACAAAATATTTATATTTTAAAAACATAGCTTCTTTTCTCTTTACTTTTTATTCATCAAAGTATCCTAAAAAAGCATCACTTGTTCTGAAACAATATTAAGCAGCAGAACTGTTTCCAACTTTGATAATGAATCATCATATTAGAATGATTTCTAAAGGATCATGTGATAATGATCCGAAAAATTCAGCTTTGCATCACAGAAATAAATGATCATTTAAAGTATAATAAATTTAAAAACTATTATTTTAAATTGTAATAATATTTCACAATATTACTGTTTTACATTACAATTAACATTAATGTATTTTTGATCAAATAAATGCAGGCTTGATGAGCAGAAGAATTTTTTTCCAAAAACATTTAAAATAGTAATGTTTCCAAACTTTTGGTCTGTACTGTATATATACTTATACTAACTACTAACTGTTTATTTTTATTTCAGTACTAGCTGTAGTCATTTTAGTATTACAGGTTCAACTTATTTCATTTACACAGTTAAAATATGTCATTTAAACAAAGGTAATTCAAGTATATATTTTGTCGGTTTATTTAAAGTTAAGATCTCCACGGCTCTACGGCTCTGGACCAATCACAAAAGACTGCACCATCTGACCAATCACAGCGGAGGGGGAGGGGTTTAGAGAGACTGATGCACATGAGTCATTTATGAATCATTTTGAAATCAGGTAAAATTAAACCAATTATTTTTGAGAAAACTAACTTTTGACCTTGCATGCATGTAAACCTGTTTTAAGACACTCATAAAACAATATTAGCAACCTTAAATATGGCACTTTAAAAATGTCATGTTTATTTAAATGATTAATTAAATTCTTTTGAAATGGTTTCAAAGTTTATCATACATTGAAAAAAATATGAATTTCACTTAATGTTTGCAATTTCTTTTATGTAAACATATTATTACCAAAATAACCAAAAACCGTTTCTAAAATAATTTTCATCATGTGCTTTTCATACTTTTTTTTTTTCAGTTTTAGTAATTTTATAATTCACCTTAAACTTATTTCTGTTAAACTGGAAAATTAAAATAAATAAATTGATTAATTATGCATTTTAATTATTATTTATAACATTATAGTTTTTCCTCTAATATTTATATTTTATTTATTCCCTATTGGCAGAGTCATTATTTTTATTCAAACTTTTACATCTATGCATCCAGTGATGTAACTAAGCATTTTACTATGTTACATTCAAGCTATTGACGTGATCAGTGTGTGTGTGTGTGTGTGTGTGTGTGTGTGTGTCTGTGTCTGTGTGTGTGTGTGTGTGTGTGTCTGTGTGTGTGTGTGTGTGTGTGTGTGTGTGTGTGTCTGTGTCTGTGTGTGTGTGTGTGTGTGTGTGTCTGTGTCTGTGTGTGTGTGTGTGTGTGTGTGTGTGTGTGTGTGTGTGTGTGTGTGTGTCTCAGCTTCAACACGAGTTTGTTTGGTCTCAGTGTTGTTCAAAGCATCGTTAGAATTGCAAATCACACACAGCAGGTTTTACAAAATTCTTCATGTTGACAGATGAAGTGTGTGGCTTCATGTGGTGAATGAGTCTGAACACTTGTGAATCAGATCATCATAACAGGTGTAAACACAAGCTGTGAGTGTTTGAATGAGCTTCTAATCATCAGCATAATTTGAGAGGAAACTGAATGTCTCTCAGTGTTGTTTTGTGTGAGTTTATCAGAGGTTGATTCTAAAACTGTTACCTGTCACAGTCTGGCCTCATATACTTTGACCTCTTTATTTATGTAAAATACTGTAAAAAATTAAAAACTTCACTAAAATACTTTATTTAAAATATTTATTTATTGTATACTTTATTTCATCAATTTATTTAATATTTTAATAAAGGCATTTATTTATTTATTTATTTTTAAATAAAACATGTTTAGAAGTATTTTTTGCTTCTAAAGTAAATTGATCCGTTTTTAGCATTCTTTGAAATTTTTACTGTAAATAAAAATGACTAAACAGACAACAAAAAAGTTTTTTTTTTTGCTTCCTTATTAAATCCTTTTCCAGCAATTAATCAGGAAGCAAAAAATAACTTTTTTGTCTTGTCCTTTAGTCTTTTTGTTTACAGTAAAAATGTAAAAGAATGCTAAATTTACTTGTTTTCCGGTAAAAAAATTATTTTCTAAATCTTTAAAAAGATTAAATAATTTGAGAAGCAAAAAATATTTCTTGATAAATTTAATTAGTCTTTTTTAACCTGTTTTCCACTAAAAATAAATAAATTAATAATTATAATAATAATAATAATGCTAAAGAAATTAATTCATTTTTAATTAGTCTTCTTTGTTTTCCAGTAAAAATACCTAAACATGCTTAAAAAGAGAGATATTTACTTGACTTATTGTTGAGTTATATATATATATATATATTTAATATAATTTTTTTGTTATTTTTATTACATATATATTATTTTTTTCTAGATGCAGTATTTTAGGATTTATTTATAAAATACAGTATTTAACCCTACTTTTGGTTAATATGATGATGATGATGATTCAACTCTGTGGTTTATTTCCAGGTGTTCGGTGTGAGCTCAGATGTTTGGATCCCACAGTATGCACTTGAACATCTCCACACAGGTACAAGTCATTTACATTCATTGGAAGAAATGTCTATGATGTCAGTATTAATATAAACGCTTCTCTCTTCACACTCGTTTGACTCTGTTTATCTGCTTCTTCACACACTGTTTGTGTCTCTCTTCTCTCCTTTCTGTTTCTTCCACCATCTTTCTCTTTCTTTGTCTTCTCTCTTCACAACAAAACCTCATTCATTAACATTTCTCTCTCTCTTCTGTATTTCTTTCTTTTTCTCCTGCATTTTCTTTCTGGGTCGCAGTTTTGCTCCTAAATGTGATTTCAGAGCCAAAGTTAAAATGTCCCAGAGAAACATATAAACCATTTACAGAGAGAGAAACTGAGGGCGAGCGGCTGCTTTATTCACGGTACGGAGGTTAGTCGGGCTCCCCAGCACATTTACACTCGTCTGAATGAAGAGACGGCCGTCTGTGATCGTACTTGTAGAGTTCTTTAGAGGTCACCACCCAAAAAAAAGAAGTTCTGGTGGGTCACAGACATGTAAACAATTTGGAATCAATCAAATATATTCATGTGTTTAATAGAAGTCTCTCCTGCTGACCATAATGAAAAACACAGTAAAAATTGTGAAATATTATTAATATTTAAAACAGATGTTTTCTGTGTGAATCTGTGTTAAAGTGTAATGTATTTCTGTGATGCTCCGCTGTATTTTCAGCATCATTCCTCCAGTCTTCAGTGTCACATGATCTTCAGAAATCAGAATAATATGATGATTTACTGTGTTAAATTAATCAAAACAACTATAATGGTCCAAATTAATTAATCAGTGAATCCTGAAAAATAAAAAGCATCTCACTTTCCATAAAAATATTGAGCAGCACAACTGTGTTCAACATTGATAATAATCTTCATATTTCTTGAGCAGTAAATCATCATATTATTCTGATTTCTGAAGATCATGTGACACTGGAGACTGGAGGAATGATGCTGAAAATACAGCGGAGCATCACAGAAATAAATTACACTTTAACACAGATTCACACAGAAAACATCTGTTTTAAATTATAAAAATATATCACTATTTTTACTGTTATTTCTGTATTTGTATTGGCTGTCTCTGACGTCTACATCCACACAGTCGTGACTGAGGTTTAATCATTATTACATGTGTTCAGTGTCAGCCAGACTAATGGATTCTCCAGGTAATGAAGAGGCGGATCAATGACAGAAAACATCTGTAGATGTGTGTTACTGCAGTGTTACGAGTGTGAGTTTCCTCTGCTGACTGACCGCTGGAGCGTTTCCTATTTGGGGTCACTGTAGGGGGTCTGACACACACACACACACACACACACACACACACACACACGCAGGTTTAGATCTGTGGTTGGGGGTCTTTTCTCCGCATGAGGTTCAGCAGGGTAAATTATTCTCTGCCCTTCTTCCATCATCCTGAAATTACCCCTCCGGCCCCCGCTGATACCCCACAACACACACACACA
Organism: Carassius auratus; assembly: GCF_003368295.1. Lineage (NCBI taxonomy): Eukaryota > Metazoa > Chordata > Actinopteri > Cypriniformes > Cyprinidae > Carassius > Carassius auratus. The sequence goes on along the minus strand of NW_020525441.1, from coordinate 163,262 downwards.
CACACACACACACAAATCAGAGCATTCATAAACATATAGTGAAACAGACCCAGGTTGTGTTCCTCCTCTCACCTATAAACATAAGATATGAACGATCATAACAATGAAACATCGACGCGGCGTCTCGGCATCTGCTGATCGTCTCTAGAGAGAGAAATAAACTCAATCACAAGCTGCTCTCGTAGCAGCACTTTAAAATTGATTTAATATTTATTTACTGTAAGAGCAGCCGGATCCTTTGATTTACTCCTGACTTTCATGGCGGCTCTGTGATGTGTAGAATTTAATCAAACTCTGAATCAGAGAGAGAGAGAGAGAGAGAGAGAGAGAGAGAGAGATTGGATCTGATCCTCGTTCACACTGCAGATGAATACAGATGTCACTCCTGTTCTGATGCTGATTCATGTTCACACACACTTCACTTATTTACACAATTCACTCCTGAAAGATTCAGAGGCTGAACAACTCCATTTATATTACGGTAACAGGTCTTTTAAAAGGAAATTCCTGTCTTCATATGAAATGTTTTCCTGGAATACATAAGCTTTTATTTTTGGTGCATGAAAAAACGGATCACCACATATTTACATTTCTGTGAAACAGCAAAAAAAAAAAAAAAAAAAAAAAAAAAAATGCTCATAATTCTTCAAATAATTATTATATTTATAATGTGTTGTTGGACAGCGAGACAAAACTGAGTTTGAGAATTCAAAACAAACACAAAACGTTAAAGTAAATAAATGATAAATAAAACAATCTAAATAAAACTTATATAAAAAGTATTAAAATCATTAACATGTCAAATTAACATAATTATAAAATGTGCTCTGAAAACAATCAGAATAAAACAGCTAATAAAATTTAAATTCTACTCCATATGTCAAATTTGAATATTTTTTTAATCTAAATAAGACACTTCCTTAAATTAAATAAATCATAAATGTCAAATGAAAATAAAAAATAATTGTAAAATAAAAAACATAAAGAAAAAACTTACTAAAATGTATTAAATCATAACAAAAAAATAAATAAAGGAAATTCCTTTTCAGAGAACAGTAACTGTGCAAATGTTTTATTCAATTATTTAAATATTAATTTTTAATTAAAAAAATTATTCATTCTAATTATTATTATTTAAATCTATTAATCAAAGTTTAGTCAGTGTTACTATTCCGTTCTGAAATAATGTTCTCAAAACTTTAGCTCAAATGTATTATTTTTACGTCATTCATATATATATATATATATATATATATATATATATATATATATATATATATATATATATATATATATATATTCTGATTTTTTTTAATTATTTATTTATTTTGAATGTTGCTACTTGTTTTGGAATGTTCAGAGAAAAAGTAACATTCAGAAATAACGTTTCTGTAACGTAAAAACAATGTTAGTAAAACATTCCCAGAATATAGTTCTTTTATTCATACTGTGCACAACAGAGAGTTAGTTCTTTCGATTTCCGTTCATTTTATAAGTCAGGTAAATCGATTTCATTTTATTTTATCGCGTAGCTGAGTCAGATTTCCCGCTTTATCAGCTCATGAATATTAATGATGTTGGCTGAAAGGCAACCTTTTGCCATATCGGTTTGATTATCAACACATCTGTTTGGCAGAGGCTGAAAATCCTTGTTTTATTTCGCCGGCAACAATTTATGATCTTTATACTGTGGCTAAGCATAATGGAAAATGAAAATATAATGATTATTTCCCAAAAAGTGCCTCCCTGCCGCTCTCTCCTGCTTCTAATGGTGTGTGTGTGTGATATCCAGTGCTGTACACACACACACACACATATGTGGGTTATTGTTTGGCTGTTATATCTGATGGCTGTGTTCAGTGTTAATGGCCTCTCATTATGACGGAGTGATTTCAGAGGAAAGCGAGTGAGGTTTGGAGGAATATCCGCAGCTTTAATGGCTGCTACAGTGAATATGTTGCTGTCTATGTCTCTCTATCACTCTCTCTCTCTCTCTCTCTCTCTGATTACAGTATAAGGAACATGATGGAGCTCTTTGTAATTTATTTCTGGTGAGTTATTTACTCCATCTGCTCGCCGCGGCACAAACAAATGTGTTTCTGACTGATACAGGAATCAGTCAGGACAGTCCACCATCAGTCACCGACTGGTTCTCTGTTTCTCCTGAAGCTCGTTTGAGGACTGGTTCTTCACGAGGTTTCCAGCAGATCTGAGGAAAGAAGCCTTCAGACTTCAGGGATTCACAAACTTTTTTTGATGTAAAATATTTAACATGAGTTAGGTTAGTATTTCAGAAATGTCTTAATGCATTCACATGTTCACGGTTCTCTGATGTCGGTTAATGATCACATCACATGACATGCAAGTAAACAAGTAAACAAATAAAATAATAAAAATTTCATTCAAAGGAAGATTTTTTATTTTTAATCATTCATTTATTTTTACATTTATGTTACTTTAATTTAAAGACATTTTATTTAGATTTGACATTTTTTTTGATTTTTAAAAATGTTTAATTCCACGTTTTATTATTTAATTTTAAGTGTTTTATTCAGATTGTTTATATTCTAAAACGATTTAATTTTACATTTTATTTGCTACTGCATTTATTTTTAAGTGTTTTGATTAAATTGTTTTATTTTAATGATTTTTATTTAATATTTTGTGTTTTTTTATTTTGTTAGTTTTTATTTTTAAATGATTTATTTAAACGATTAAATATGTATTATTGAATTAATCTTAGTGTTTTATTTGTATTGATTTTATTTCAAAATATATATTAAAATGTTACATTTTTTTACGATTTCATTCATACTTAGTATTTATTTATTGTTTCTATTCTTTAATTATTTATTTTAATAGTACATTTTTATTTATTAATTCATTTTAAGTATGTTTTTATTTTACTTATTTTATTTTTTAAGAAATTGTTTTTATGAATTAATATATTAGCTTTATTAGATTATTAGCTTTTCTTTAACTCACATGGGCATTTTAAACTGATTTAAAAACAGAATATGGCTTAAAAAAAAATTATTGTTGCATACTGCAAACTATTGTTAAAAATGGGAGGGGCAAGTTCATATTATCCTCCAATCACAGCTCTGTATGCAAATAAACCGCTGCCCACTCCAGAATGCTCCTTCATTTATTTACAGGAAGAGATTTTGAGAATCGTGTGTGTGTGTGTGTGTGTGTGTGTGTGTGTGTGTGTGTGTGTGTGTGTGTGTGTGTGTGTGTGTGTGTGTGACTCAATCACACGCACTAGTTCACACACAGGTCTATGATGTGCTTTTAATTAAGATCCATTAGAGTAGATATTTCTCATTAGAGCCCAGTCCCCTGCAGACCTCTGTGATGAACCTGTCAGTCAAAGCAGCCCTGAGTTCACAGAAACAAACTCTCTCTGTCTCTCTTCACACTCGGGTGGACAGCGAAGCTGCTGAATGAGCCTCAGATCTGCTGTTTCGCTCTTAAATGTGATGAACGCTAAACTAATATGAAGGTGCCTTTCTGGTCAAAGGACTTGTTCAGTGCAGAAAATGCATCACATTATGAGAGTAAAATGGCTTGTGAACGCGTTAGATTTGGTCTGAATCACGAGTCCTGTTTCGACAGAAGAGATTAAAGGTTTGTTAATGGAAACTCAGAGGTTATGAGCTTTAAATATTAAATTTAAAATTAAAGTGATTTATTTAGATTTAAAAAAAATACTTTTGAAATTATAGTTTTACATTTTTAGAATTTATCATAATTTTACTAAGTTTGTAATTATGATAGTTTCTCATTACATTTTTTTTTTTTTTACATTTCTATGGTTCAGTTAAATTGTTTCATTTTGTTTTGTTCTTTTTTTAAATAATTTATTTTCATTAAAAAAGATGTATTTTAGATTTTTTTCTTTTGATTGTTTCTCTTATACTTTTTTTAATTAGTGCTTTTAATTCAATTTTTTAGGCATTTCTTTTAATTCAACATTTTTTATTAGTACATTATTATGAGAAGAAGTGTTTTACTGTTTCTATATTAAATGTAGTATTTTTATATATTTAAGTATTATTATAATATTATAAAAGTATTTATTTTAATTGCAAATATTTTAGGATGTATTTAATTTGGAGTATTTAATTATATTTTAATTATATTATATATTTTTTTTGATTGCTTCTATTTTAAAAATATTTATTTCCAATTACCCATTTTGATTATTTAATTAATTTTTAGTTTTTTGTTTTGATTTAAAAATATTTATTTTAATTTAGATTTTTAATCATATATATCATATAAATGAAAAGATTACTATATATATATATATATATATATATATAGTAATCTTTTCATTTTGATTGTCTCTATTTATTAAATTTTAATGAGGACATCAAAACATCAAAATCTTTTTAAAAAGGCATGTCAATGTGGCTCAAATTTGATGTTTCACCCTCAAAAGTGATGACAATAGTCTCCTTTTTCTTTTGTTAAATATAGAAAATGCATGACTTTATGAGAGCAGAAGGGTTTGTAAATGTTGTTTCAGTTTAATGGTTCAAAACTACATTTCAACTCAGCGTCACGGACCTGAATCACAAGTTTCATGTTTCGACAGCAGAGAGACGTTTAATTAAAGGTTAATTAATGGGAACTGGAGGTGGTGAATTTACACTTTCAGCTTTATTAACACACAGAGAAGAACAGAGGAGGCACAAAGGCAAAGAGTGTGACGTTGAGTCGAGTCGGTGAAGCTCAAACACAAGCAGCGTGTGAGATTTCAGAGAGTTTCACAGTCTGACGAGTAATTACAGTAAGAGTGAAACAATCACGGCTCTCCAGAGAGAAATTAAACTCCCCCTCGCTCCACACATCAGTCTCATGATCAACATTTACATCAGTGACGGCTTCACGTGCTCATCGTCCTCTCTGTTGAACATCATGAGCGTTGATTGTGATTGACAGGTGATGAAGACCTTTTTTTTGGTTCATTTTATCTGTAAAAGAAAGCATGGCTAATTCTGCATATACAGGAATATAAGGAGTTTTTCACTTCCAGCATTCATGGACAATTATGTATCACTCATAAATGATTAAATACTAAATCAATAGTAGTTATTAAGGTTGATGTGGTTTGGAATTGGTAAAACGTGCTTAAGAAAGAAAAAGAAAAACAATGACTAGAATATCAACTTTTTTACTCACAAAGTTCACATAATTTTTTCCCCCACTATTTTGCATTGTTACATTGTTTTTTTAACTTGCAACTGTGAGAACAAAAAAAATATGAGATTAATAGTTGCATTTACTCTCTTTATTTTTTATTCCTTATATAAATGCAATTCTGTTTTTTACTCAAGTTTATTGTTTACAACTTTGAAAAAACAAAAACAAAGTCTGAATTGTGAGATTAAAAAATCCCTTTTTAATATTTTTTATATTGTGATGGAAACACATTGACACATTTTAAAGTAGAAAAACAAATTATATTTTAATATAAACTAATATTTATTTATTTATTTCTGTGGCATAATATTTATTTACTTATGTGAGATTAACACATTTACAAAATTTGAAGTATGGAATATTTTCTTGTTACACTCAGTAACCTCAGAATATTACAATTTAGACATTTTTTAGTATCAAGATACTATTGTAGTCTTTGTTCGTATTTTAAATTTTATATTTTAATTTTAGTTTTAGTTAAACTCTTACTGATTTTGTTGTTTTTGTCATTTGTAAATTGAGTGTGCATGTGTTTTGTAGGTTATATACTGTGTGTGTGTGTGTGTGTGTGTGTGTGTGTGTGTGTGTGTGTGTGTGTGTCAGTGTCAGTGCCAGTAATGAGAGAATTCTTATTGCATTGTGCTCATTTAATTAACACTGATTCAAACTGTCGTTTATTAATGAGGGAAACCTCAGGATTCATTTTAAATTATCTCCTGCAAAACCCCTTTCTCACCTGTCAACACACACATACACACACACTCAAACTCTCTCTCGCTCTCTCTTCACGCGTGACTGTGTGTGTGTGTGTGTGTGTGTGTGTGTCAGTTGTTGCCTTCAGCTTTGTTGTAGGTCTGTAATGATCAGGGCAGGAATCTGTGTGGTTCATCTCTGCAGCTACTGACCCTCATACAACCTCATTACAGTCAGAACACACACACACACACACACACACACACACTTGTGCAGTAACTGATCTCTGGTCTCAGGCAATAATAATAATGATGCATGAGTGGGAAAGAGAGTTTGTGTTAGTTTTGAACTTCATGTCTAAGTCTGTAAGCTCTGAGTCTTGAGACTGGTTTCAAGGTTTTTGTTGGTTGAGTGTTTGAATGTAGTGTCTTGCTAACAAGTTATGCATGAATTAAACAGTTTATTTTGTAATGCCATCAGTATAATGATGCAGTGATAAAGAAACAAACTACACCTGTGATCATCTTCACTCAGACGGTTATTGAGACAAAGCCTGCTGCTCGAATCAATGATTCCTCTTGATTTATTACTTCTTCTTCTTATATTAGCCTCTATTTTATAAGGTTAGTCCTGTATTTTGGTAGTGACTCATGGAGGTCCAAATAAACAAATACATTTTTAATAGAGATGTTAACTTTCTATATATGTCGGATCAAAACGTTGCTCAATACATTCTTCTTTTAATTGTCTTAGTTGATGTTACATGTAGTCTAATGTTCTTTAAACGTTACAACTTCAAAAGAATGTTCACATAATGATACAAATGTAACATTTCTTTGAAGTTTTCTCTAACGTTCACATTACCAGGAAAAAATGTTTGCGAAACATTTAATGTTTGAACATTCTGAAAAACATTCAGAATAACATTTCCATAACTCAATGGCAACATTAGCACAACGTTCTTAGAACATGTTAGATTGAAAATCTACGTCAAGTCGTAAAAAAATTAAATGCATTTTGGCAAAAACAAATTCAGAGATTTGAAACTGGGTCCAAATGGCGAGCTTGAATCCATTTGGAGCGTCTCTCCAAAACACATCAGCTGTTTTGCACGAGGTTCATAACAACCTTCCCAAACCTGCTGTGTGCTGCTGGAGTTGCATCATGGGTAATAAAAACAGAGTCATGTTCAGGTCTCACTTCTCATGTACACTGTGCCTGTTGTTCTGTTGCGTTTCTCAAACTCCATTACTAGAAACAATTTTCCTTCCGTAAGACAAAAGAGCAAGAAAGCAGAGTGCAGCGTGCTCAAACAAACAGCCACAGACTGCTGCTGCTCTTACGTGATTGATTGACTGCTCAACACACACACACACACACACACACACACACACACACACACACACACGCTTCAGTAATGAAATCTGCTTTGGATGGAAGCTCCATCCCATTGATGTGATAGAAAAATGTGAATTTATGTTTTCAGAGAGAGGATGCATGTGGCTTTGTTTGCAGAAACCCGATAGACATGAAGTGTATATACTGTAAAAATGCATACTTTTATTTTTAAATATTAACCTATATTTTATTTTAAAATGATTTTTTTAAATTAAATGGTATGTGGAAAAGCATGCAAAAAAATAAAGAGTGACACAAACAAATAATATTTAATGTGGTTTTGTTTCATGTTTATGTTTTTATGTCTTTTATTTTGGAGTTGGTGGCGTGTTTATTTATTTTGGGTCATGGTCCCAGTTTAGTCATGTGATTCTGTCTGTGTGTTATGTTCTGTTTGGTTCTTCGTGTGGTTATGTGTCTTGTCTCTCATTGGTTGGTTCTTGTCATGTGACCTGTATTGTTTGACGTAAATAGCCTCATGTTGCCTATGTCCTTCAATTGAATCTTGTAACCTGCTGTTGGCTAGTTTGAGTTTTCTGTTCATGCCAAGTCAAGTCTTTCTTCATTTGTTTGGATTTTGGATTTGAATTTGTTTAAATAAAAGCTGCACTTGGGTTTATCACAACTCAAACTGTTTGTATCACTCCGCTTGTCGTATTTCTCACAGCTAGTGTTATAGCAAATGCCCAAATCCACTATAATGTTTTAAATAATATGTTTTTGTGTAGTTTTAAGAGTGTTTAGGTGAGAATGTGCTTGCCCTTGACTGGATAGCCTAGCAATTATCTCCCTTAACAGATGAAAGGATAGTGCAACAAAGATATCGCTTTCCACAGCAGATATTCAAACTAATGTTTTATTGTGAATATGAGATTGAGCTGAAGAATCAATGCTGTATCAGACACAGGTAAACACACTCAATCAGTTCATCTCTTTCTCTCACAATACTCCACATAACACACATACAGTGATTCCTTCGTTATTAGTTCTAAAGTGATGTTTCTGAATTAGTATCAGAGGTGTCATACAAATCAATTTTGTACAATTGCTTTCTGACATTGTCCTTCATCTGTGTGCTTCAATAATGGAACCGATCTCATTGATGAGGTTGTTTTGGATCAGCCCGACACAAGTGTACTACGGCATCCTTCAAGGCTGTAAAACTGTCATTTAGTTTCACACTCATATAATGAGCAGATATAATGCATGTAGAACATGCGTCTGATTGTCTGAAGCAGAAACACATCAATCTCTGACTCTGTGCTGTATATGATGCTGTTTGTGAGACTGAAACTCAAAGCCTTCACTACACTATAGATGAAAACAAACACACACACACACACACACACACACATTCATGCTTTAACATGCATTTCCTCAGAACAAATGGTCATCATGACTCACACACTCGTAAGAAAGAATTTTTACAGCTAGAATTAAACCCTGATTACACTTCAATTTCACGGCCTTTTGCTGGACTGACAATAAAACCTTGTCAAGTGTCTAATGCAGGGCGGAAGCTCACGTTCACTGTCCTCTAATAAACGCACACACACACACACACACACACACACGCATGCATGCAGTCGTACACCCTAATAATTGATTAATTGAACACGAAGTGCCAACAGATCCAATTAGTAGACTTTATCATCTGGTTAGCACAACAGATCGTGATGGGATGCTAACAGGCTAATGTCTCTCACTGTCCTTCTGTCCATCCGTCTCTCATCCAACATCCAGCAGCTGTTCTTCTGAGCGGCACATTCACATTCACCTTCAGTTCTGATCGAATAGATTTACACTGGCAAAACATCAGAAACATATACTGTACATGCATGTGCGCACGCAATTCAGTAATATCTGGAATAAAGCTAAAAAAAAAATAAAACATAAAAACATTTGTACAGTGTTTAAAGAAAATTGTATTGTATGGCTTTACTGATGCGTTTGACTTTCATATTTAATTAATCGTGCAGCCCTAATGTCTGTTCACTTGAAGTATCAGCACACTCTTCTCAAACATAATAATAATAATTTTAAAAAGTCAGAAAAGTGGTTTATGTTCTATCTTTCGCTCAGTTTCTGCATGTTAATCGTTTTGCTCTCCTCCTCCTCTTTCTGGCGTTCAGAGTGTCTGACCATCGTAACACTTTAATTGTGCTGAATAAAAATTATGAGCTGGAACAGCAAGAGTGTGTGTGTGTGTGTGTTCAGTAGGTTGCCTTTAATTGCCTGGTGTTCTAATTCCACTCCAAGAGACTTTTATAAATAGAGAGAGAGAGAGAGAGAGAGAGACCTTCAAACGACCTTCTTAATCAATTGAAAGCCGATAGCGTGAAGTCGACTGCAGTTTTTCATTTCTGTTCTGCAGCCGTTACGACCTCCATCTCCTCCTTATGTTTTAAAGGAATAGTTTATCTCACTCACTTCATCTACTTACTCTCATTCAATAGCATACTCCTGACTTTATTTCATCAGTTAAACACAAACGTTCTAAGAAACATTTTTGTAACCTTTAAATAATGTAACAGTCATGTAACAGAAAACAGGACGTTTTAAATTTTGATCATATATTTTAGGTGAAAATAAAGTTAGTACAACAAACTATTTAACAGTTTGACACTGTAAGGCTGCTTTTACATGATCTGTATTGTATATAGCGCTGTATCAATAAAGGTGACTTAATTCGAATGATGTAAGAAACGTTTATGCAACTTTTAAATAACGTTATAATAACAACAACAAAACTGGACATTTAAACAATTTAGAAACAATTCGAAACAATGTTGCCACAACTTTCTTAGAACTTAAATGTGTTATGTTGATGTGTCTTAGAATACCGTGCAGTATCTACTTTTATGGTTCACTTTTTTGTATTTTTGGAGCTTTGCAGTAAAAAAAAAAGAAAAGATCGTCTGTCTTTTGTGTTGAGTGGAAGAAAAACAAGGTCATACAGGATTGAAGTGACATGAAGGGGAGTGAATGATGATCGAATGATGATTTTTGGGGTCTCACTGTCCCTTTAAACATCTGAGAGCAGCACTCCGGGTGTGAAAACGGAGTAGTTAATATAAAATCTCTCTCTCTTATTTCTTTCTCCGGTCTCTGTGTGTGATCTCATTACCATTATTTCTTTCACAGTTCCAGATGCAGTGCTTGACCACGAGGTCATTACAGCACTGTGGGTCTGTCACGCTCCTGCGTAACGCTGAACAAATGGAGAAACGTTCATGCTAATATTAGTTATTCATTTGGATTTGCATAAGCCTCTCAAAGAAATGTATTGTTTAATTAAATTGAAAACTCCTTCCGTCACATTGCAGCAATTCAGATTACACAATCAATAAATACACACACACACACAGTGACTGATTCTTGATTTATGACACACACACACACACACACACACATACACACACACACACTCAAAGGCACACATGCTTTTCACTGAAGATAGAAATGAACTGACCACACCAAACATGAAGCAACATATAGATATAAAACAGATATCTGTGATTTTTTTTTTTTATGATATTGTTTTTGCTAGGAGTTTATAAATCAAATATGCTTCAAAAGGTTTTTATGATTTATTTTTAACTTTTGCAAAAAAAAAAAAAAAAATTTAACTACTAGAAAACTGCATGCTTTCAAGGATGATTTAATAGATGTGTGGAGTAAGAACGTATAAGAACAAATGTAAAATCTGTTAATCTTGTAGATCATCCTTAATTGGAAAAAGCCCATTCTGACAATTTAATAAATCTGTTTATTATCAAATTTTAGTGCGCTATCGCAAATCACGCCCAGATTTTTTACCTGATGTTTCCTAAAGGGGCTAAGAGGATCCCGCTTAAGTTCAACTTCATCACAAGGTTCAGGAGGATCAAAGATAATCATTTCTGTTTTCGATTAATTTAGGCTCAAAAATCTAGGCTCATTAAAATATGCCAACAATCTTTCCCAGGCTTAGAATGCTACATCATGAATGTATCGTCTACATAACAGTGAAATTAAACACTGTATTTATGCAAAATCAAATCTAGCGTGAGCATAAAAAGAGAGAAGAGAAGCGGTGCAAAAACAGAGCCTTGTGGAATACCACAAGATAAAGTGTTGAAGCTGATGTACACTTACCCATACGGATAGAAAAACTTCAATTTAAAAGATACGACTTAATCCAGTTTAAGGCATTTCCTTTATAAATTGTGTCAAACGCTGCTGTGAGATCTAAAAGCAAAAGTATAGTCACATTACCAACACCAGTTGCAAATTTTTATTCAAAACGTTTAATAATACTGTTTCTGTACTATGGTGCTTTTTAAAACCTGATTGAAATGTTTCACAAATATAATTTTCATCAAGGAAATTACTCCAGTTAAGAACTTGGACAGACATGGAAGTTTTGAGATTGGTCTGTAGTTGCTCAGAATGCTCTTATCTATATTTTTGTTTTTATTTACAAGGGTTGAACTAAAAAGCTCGCAGTGATGGGTGAAACAGAGTTCATCGAAACTGAATCAGTAAAAAAAATTCACTGTTTCGAAGCGCTCCAATAGGATTGCTTATTTTGAGTCATTTGATTCAAATGGGGACTTTAAATCACATACCGTGAATTATTTGATATAGATCTGAACTTGATATAGATCTGACCTTTGGAGTGAATTAAATTAAATTAAATTAAATTAAATTAAATTAAATTAAATTAAATTAAATTAAATTAAATTAAATTAAATTAAATTAAATTAAATTAAATTAAATTAAATTAAATTAAATTAAATTAAATTAGCCAATGCTTTTATCCAAATTACGGGGCATTCAGGCTAACATTTATTACCTAACATTTTGGGTTGAGTAAAAATGAAGTTAAATAGAAATTACTTTAAATGCTTCTTAACTACACAAACTAAAATGTGTCTAAATCCAATTCATATAATTTCATAAGGCAATATAAATATAGTCTTCATAACAGACATTAACATTAAAAGGTATATATATATATATATATATATATATATATATATATATATATATATATATATATATATATATATATATATATTTTTTTTTTTTTTTTTTACACAACAGTCAATTACCTCCAAACACTTGTAGTTTGTCAGCATTTATGTTTTGTGTACCTATGTAAAGTATGTTTCTGGACCAAAATGTTGGCATGGGACTACAAAAACAAATAAAATGATAATGTTAAATGAATAAATAAACTGATGATGAAAATTATAATGTTTTTTAAACTAAAGTTGTTTTTGAGTTCTTGATGTGAAGTGAGGAGAATTTTTATTAGGTGACCATGAATGAAAACACATTAGACTTGCTCTGCCTTTTATGTTGGGACTGATAAGTTCTCTCCTTGCCAGGTGGCTTTTCCCTTTAAATCTGTTTGTTTTGTAATTAATTATTTTCATACGAAGCAAAAGAGACTCTGGAGACATCCGTGTGTTTGTGAATAAAATGTAAAGTGGGAAATTGCTTGCGTTTTGCATACTTTTACACAAATTCTCATCATAAATTATATTATCAGCTCAACAGTTTGAGAGAAAAGTTGAAATGCAGCAGTACTGAATTGGAGAACGTTGTTTCTTCTGCATGTTCAGCTTCAGACGAAGCAGGAAAAGAGTCATGATCGGTGACGCTCATTTGCTTGCATTTGATGAGTCACACAGAAATTAAGCAGAAATCTCTCTTAAATATTTATTTTACTTCATAGCATTTTTTTCTCTTCTATTTCCAAGTTTAAATTAGATTTGAATCCCACATTTTCTCAGGCGCTTGGACCTCACTGTATATTTTATTAACATGAAATATTAAATACTCAAAGCTCATTCCTACTATTCCTATCAACATATATCTGACCCATGCATTTATGTATTAATACATAATCACTGTAATTTGTTTAGTCTTGTATTACACTGAAATGTAGAAATAGCCCATACAATCAGAGCTCATGGTTCACATTTTTCATTTATAATAACATAATCCAGATGTTACAGCATTTTAAATTCTTTTAAATTCTGAGCTTTTATCTCGCAATTTAGATTTATTTTTATATATTTTTCTGAATCCTGAGTTTATATCTCGTAATTCTGACTCTCTGACTTCTACTTTTCTAAGTATTGCAAGTTTGTATCTCAAAATATATTAATACATAAAAAATATATTATTCAAAATTGATACCGGTCATTTTGACTTTGTTCAAATTATTAGGACTTTAATCTCACAATGCTTCAATTTAGTTTATTTAATTTTGATTTATATAAATTTAGGTTTATAGATTTATGTATCAAAATAATTACAGGTTTATTCTCAAAATGGCATTGATGTATTTTTTTATTTTTTGGCACTGAACCGCTTTTATATTAAAAAAAAAAAAAAAATCAGAATTGTAAGACAAAACTTTGGAATTACATTTTTTTTTTTTTTTTGTAATATAAGCTTCCATAATGGAAGTTGCATAAAGCCAGACAATCAGGAGATTTCTGGTTTTGTGTGGAATATACAAAACAAGTGTATCCTAAGAGGCAGCATAATGAGGCTGCTTACATTCTGGACAGTCTTCAAGATGGGAACGTGTACATGAGAGAGAGAGACAGACAGAGAGAGAGAGAGTGAGTGAGAGAGAAAGAGAGGGAGCACTCAGGGGTGATGGATCGAGTGGCCGCTGTGTCTTCTCTCTGGCCATCCATATGGAATGATATCATACTTTCATCTCCAGAGTATAGAGGGGGAGGGGCATGAGCAATGACATCAGAATATTAATGAGGCGTGACAGAGCTGAAGTCACTTTCTTTCTGGCAGTGAGCCACGCCTCTTTAATAGAGCCACGCCCCTTCTGACCAGCAGCAGCAGTAGACAGCTGTCACATTCTGTGCCTGATTTCCATCCACTTCACTTACACACAAACACACACACACTGACTCTTCAACACAATCACTATGTTCTGAAGCTCAGAAAAGCAACCAATGCTTACAAATCAAGCCAATGTCATACACACCCTGGAGTGAGACACACACACACGTGTGTGCACAAATGCTGGCGCCGCTCTTTTGCCACTGGCAGGATGTTTTGTGAGAAATTCAGATTTCTTTGGCACGCATGAAAAAGGAAGCTGTTTTACATTATTTTAAGGCCCGGACACAATCACAGCTGCTTCTGTTGTCTCTCTTCAGACTTGGCGTGTGTGTGTGTGTGTGTTTCTCTGGTGGGGTGATTAAATCCAGATAAAGGGATGTGCCACATGCGTTCCACCCGCTTGTGTGCTTCAGCATGCAGGGTGTGCGCTGCACGGGGTGATCATCATCCGCTCCACAGCCACTCCCACTAATCACATTTACAACACACACACATCCATTCACATGCTGCAGAACCGTTTATAGTTCCCCAAAGATCACAGTTCTTAAACAAACCACTTTTTTATATTGAGAACTTGATAATAATCTATAGAACCTTTTGAGCAACTCTTAAAAATAAAGGTTCCAAAAAGATGTTTTTGCAGTGATGCCATAAAATAAGCATTTTTGTTCGCAGAAAATGTTCAGGAAACATTCTTAAGAAAACTCTAAAGAATCGACTATAAAGAACCTTCTCTGGATGTTCAAGGTTCTTCACAGAACCATTGATGCCAATAAAGAACCTTTATTTTTAAGAGTGCAGAAATCAGGGGCGGATCTAGAAAAATATTGATGGGGTGGCGAGAAGGGGGCAGGAATTTTATTCGGGGTGGCAACATATGGCAGACGTATATGTACTGAATTTAGTCACAGTTATCACAGATTGATGATAAATATATGTGCACACTACAAAAGGACACAGCTATCATTTACAAACTTAATCTCATGCAATCAATGTCTTGCATTTGAAACAGTTCATATAAGGAATAAGTGAACATACCCCATAAGCCCCACACACTCACTAATGCATACAGTATGCATCCACATGTCATTAAGAGCATTATAAAAGATTCAGTGTTATCAATATGTCCATTTATTATAAGAAACACAAGACTTTAACAGCCAATGGCATTTCCAGCTGGGGAGACTCAACTGATTTTCTACAGTTTAGTGTTAATCATCATCTAACTCAACCAGTCAAGAGCTACATTTAGCCTTCGATGTTATATGAATATGGTCCTGAAGCATAGCTTTTATTAGCTGACAATAATCATAAATAAATAAACATTATAGGCACAAATTGTTTCTGAAAAATATGGTGTTATTGTTTTGGCAAGTTTAAATTAAAACTTCTATGAAAACTTGTGTGATATTCCTTTAAAATAATGTTTTAGTATATCTTTTTTTAAGTATATTTTACTAAGCAATTTCTTACATAATTTCTTTGAGTTAGACCAAACTTTTATTTTGGTGGGTTGTAACCAGAGTTTCTGTGTTTTTTAATTAATTATTATTATTAGCTAATAGGAAGTATATCATATCAAGTATACTAATA